>NC_091233.1:9559648-9817433 GCF_040958095.1 Procambarus clarkii
TACTGATAATGTCAACTGGGAGTCCGAGTTAGGTAACATAGAGGACATCAACCTAGCAGTTCAATCTTTTCTTCAAAAAACTCTTAGCCTTTATAATACCCACTGTCCTATGCTTACAAAACAAGTCACAACCAAAAGGCTTAACAATCCCTGGCTTACAAAGGGAATACTTAAATCTATTAATAAAAAACATGACCTTGAGAAGAAGTATAGGTTAGGAATTGTCTCCAAAGAATTCTCAAAGAATTACTCATTATTGCTATCTAAGATAATTAGACGAGCCAAAACTAAATACTACGAAGATAAATTTACCCAAATAAAGAGCAACATTAAACAAACATGGAGAACAATTTCACAAGTATTGGGATCAAAAAAGTCTTTAAATAACAAACCGACTCTCCTGTCTAATAACGATGGTCAGCTTTCAGCCTCTGATTCTGCTATTGAGTTCAATAGGTTCTTCTCTTCCATTGGTTCATCCCTTGCTAATGATATTCCATCTTCCAGTACTGACATTAAGGACTATCTTACAGGGAACTATCCCCAGTCTCTGTACCTAAAGCCTATTAATTCCATTGACGTCAATGAGATAATCCTTTCCCTTAAAACCAAGTCTGGTGCCCTTGAGGAGATACCAACTTTAATCTACAAAAAAGCCTCCAGATCTTTAGCCCCTGCTATTGCTTTGCTCTTCAACAAGTCACTTGAACTCCAAACCTTTCCAGATATTCTAAAAAAAGCGAGAGTAACGCCTGTCCACAAATGTGGTGATCTCACAGATGTTAACAACTACAGACCTATATCAATCCTGCCAAACTTGTCAAAAATTTTTGAAAAACTAATCTATAAGCAGCTTTACTCATATCTAGCCAAACTCAATATACTTAGCCCTTGCCAATATGGCTTCAGGCCCAAAAAAAGCACTAACGATGCACTTATTAGTATGCTTAACTCGATTCATACAGCTCTTGATAAAAATGAGTTCCCTGTTGGGTTATTTGTGGACCTGCGTAAAGCTTTCGATACTGTCAACCACCAAAACCTTCTTCTTAAATTACATCATTATGGTGTCAGAGGACACTCCCTACAATACCTCAAATCCTACCTTACTGACAGGCTCCAATGTGTTTCTGTGAATAATACAATTTCGCCCACCCTACCCATCTACATTGGTGTTCCCCAGGGCAGCATACTTGGCCCTCTCCTCTTTCTCATCTACATTAATGACCTTCCAAATGCCTCCCAACACCTCAAACCAATCCTATTTGCTGACGACACAACCTTCATTTACTCCAGTCCTGATCCCCTTGCTCTAAATGCCACAGTAAATACTGAGCTAAATAAAGTCCATCTGTGGCTAACTGCCAACAAACTCACCCTTAACATTGACAAAACTTTCTATATTCTGTTTGGCAATAAATCCTCTAATCAAATAAATCTCAAAATAAACAATACCCAAATTTGTAACAAATTAGATGGCAAATTCCTTGGCATTCTCATTGACCACAAGCTGAATTTCCAGGGACACATTCTAAACATATCAAAAAAAGTTTCAAAAACTGTGGGCATTCTTTCTAAGATCAGATATTATGTACCACGCCCTGCCCTGGTGACTCTCTATTACTCCCTTATCTATCCATATCTCAACTATGGTATTTGTGCTTGGGGCTCTACTACCCAAAATCACTTACGTCCTCTAATTACTCAACACAAAGCTGCTATTAGGACAATATCCAATTCTGGCCCCAGACATCACTCGGTACCCCTATTCAAATCCCTGAATATGTTAGACATTAAGTCACTGCACATTCTCTCATGTGTACTATACATATACAAAACGCTAAATTGTAATGCCAATCCTGATCTTAAAAGCTTCATAGAAGGTTGTAACAGAACCCATGAGCACCACACCAGAAATAAATACAGTTTTGATATTCCTAGAGTACGACTTAATCAAACTAGAAATGCTCTACAAATCAAGGGGCCCAGAATGTGGAATGACCTTCCCAACCATGTTAAAGACAGTACCTCTCTCAACCAGTTTAAGTTAAAAAAAAAAATACATATATATATATATATATATATGTATATATATATATATATATATGTCGTACCTAATAGCCAGAACGCACTTCTCAGCCTACTATTCAAGGCCCGATTTGCCTAATAAGCCAAGTTTTCATAAATTAATGTTTTTTCGTCTACCTAACCGACCTAACCTAACCTAACCTAGCTTTTTTTGGCTACCTAACCTAACCTTACCTATAAATATAGGTTAGGTTAGGTTAGGTAGGGTTGGTTAGGTTCGGTCATATATCTACGTTAATTTTAACTCCAATAAAAAAAAATTGACCTCATACATAGAGAAAAGGGTTGCTTTATCATTTCATAAGAAAAAAAATATAGTAAATATATTAATTCAGGAAAACTTGGCTTATTAGGCAAATCGGGCCTTGAATAGTAGGCTGAGAAGTGAGTTCTGGCTACTAGGTACGACATATATATATATATATATATATATATATATATATATATGTATATATATATATATATATATATATATATATATATATATATATATATATATATATTAGTAAATATGACCGAAAAAGTATGATTAATAATTATATATTATTATATTATATTCTCCAAATGTACTCTCTAGAAAGGAGACGAGAGAGATACCAAATAATATACACATGGAAAATACTGGAGGGTCTAGTCCCAAATCTACACAGTAAAATAACAACGTACTGGAGTGAACGATACAGAAGAAAATGCAAGATTGAACCAGTGAAGAGCAAAGGTGCCATAGGCACAATCAGAGAGCACTGTATAAACATCAGAGGTCCGCGGTTGTTCAACGTCCTCCCAGCGAGCATAAGAAATATTGCCGGAACAACCGTGGACATCTTCAAGAGAAAACTGGACGGTTTTCTAAGAGAAGTTCCGGATCAGCCGGGCTGTGCTGGGTACGTGGCCCTGCGGGCCGCTCCAAGCAACAGCCTGGTGGACCAAACTCTCACAAGTCGAGCCTGGCCTCGGGCCGGGCTTGGGGAGTAGAAGAACTCCCAGAACCCCATCAACCAGGTATCAACCAGGTAACCAGGTAATTCTAACACGAATTTTCTCAATATTTCTTATGTTTCTTTTCACTGTCGATGGTAATTGAAAAATCAGTTCTCCAAAATCCATTTTTATTTCTAGCCTGACGCGACACTTGAACACGTTTCGTAATAACTTATTACATTTTCAAAGACTTTAGTTTATACACACACACGACTATAACCTGCAAACACTAAACAGATTTCTTACTATGTTATAATTCAAACGGCTTTTCATTTTATATACCTGCATTTGGGTGAGGTGATATGTTACAACAGTTTTGGATGAGGTGAAAACAAACTTTCAACACAAGATAGAACACGAAACAATGGGTATAATATTGGGTAAGTTAAAGGGAAGAATGGAAGTAAATGCAAAGGGCCTATTGCCAATATTTCTTGATGCTTCTATATTGGTGCGGAGTCTTGAAGTGGGTAGAATATAGTTGTGCATTAATTGGCTGTTGATTGCTGGTGTTGACTTCTTAATGGGTAGTGCCTCGCAGATATCAAGCCGCCTGCTATCGCTGTATCTATCGACGATTTCTGTGTTGTTTGTTAAGACTTGGGCATAGCATTTTATCAAATCACCTCATTCTTTGGGGCACACGTGAGGAACACAAATGCGAACAAGCCTGAATGGTCCCCAGGACTATAAGCAACTGACTATATGCGACTATATGAGTTTCCAATTGCACACAGTCCTAGGGACCATTCAGGCTTGTTCGCATTTGTGTTCCTCACGTGTGCCCCAAAGAATGAGATGATTTGATAAAATGCTATGCCCAAGATTACCATCCGAGTGCTGGCGGGGAAGTGGTTCATATAGCTTCGGCTATCACTTTCTTATGTCCGGTCGTGATGGTCAAGTGGATTAAGGCGTCCTGTATATACCAGTTGTGTTGCTCCTGGCAGTATGGGTTCAAGTCACTTCTGGGGTGTGAGTTTTTAGTTGCATATAGTCCTGGGGACCATTCAGGCTTTTTCGCATTTGTGTTCCTCACAAATATATTCCCATTTCTTTGTGGTTTTTCCGCATACAAATGATCAGTGTTTAGTGATCGTCAATTGCATATATATATATATATATATATATATATATATATATATATATATATATATATATATATATATATATATATGACAATGTCAGACCACGGAGGAAAAATGAAACAGGAAATTTCCTTAAGTACTTTCGTATATTAAATACATCTTCAGAAGGTGAAGATGAAGATGACCTTCTGAAGATGTATTTAATATACGAAAGTACTTAAGGAAATTTCCTGTTTCATTTTTCCTCCGTGGTCTGACATTGTCACATTCTTAATCACGTGTTTATTTTCGTGATATACACACATATATATATATATATATATATATATATATATATATATATATATATATATATATATATATATATATATATATGTCGTACCTAGTAGCCAGAACGCACTTCTCAGCCTACTATGCAAGGCCCGATTTGCCTAATAAGCCAAGTTTTCCTGAATTAATATATTTTCTCTAATTTTTTTCTTATGAAATGATAAAGCTACCCATTTCATTATGTATGAGGTCAATTTTATTTTATTGTAGTTAAAATTAACGTAGATATATGACCGAACCTAACCAACCCTACCTAACCTATCTTAATAGGTTAGGTTGGGTTAGGTAACCGAAAAAGGTAGGTTAGGTTAGGTTAGGTAGGTTAGGTCGTCGAAAAAACATTATTTCATGAAAACTTGGCTTATTAGGCAAATTGGGCCTTGCATAGTAGGCTGAGAAGTGCGTTCTGGCAACTAGGTACGACATATATATATATATATATATGTCGTACCTAGTAGCCAGAACTCACTTCTCAGCCTACTATGCAAGGCCAAATTTGCCTAGTAAGCCAAGTTTTCATGAATTAATTGTTTTTCGACTACCTAACCTACCTAACCTAACCTAACCTAACTTTTTCAGCTACCTAACCTAACCTAACCTATAAAGATAGGTTAGGTTAGGTTAGGTAGGGTTGGTTAGGTTTGGTCGTATATCTACGTTAATTTTAACTCCAATAAAAAAAATTGACATCATACATAATGAAATGGGTAGCTTTATCATTTCATAAGAAAAAAATTAGAGAAAATATATTAATTGAGGAAAACTTGGCTTATTAGGCAAATTTGGTCTTGCATATTAGGCTGAAAAGTGCGTTCTGGCTACTAGGTACGACATATATATATATATATATATATATATATATATATATATATATATATATATATATATATATATATATATATATATATATATATATATATCGTACCTAGTAGCCAGAACTCACTTCTCAGCCTACTATGCGAGGCCCGATTTGCCTAATAAGCCAAGTTTTACTGAATTATTATATTTTCTCTAATTTTTTTCTTATGAAATGATAAAGCTACCCATTTCATTATGTATGAGGTCAATTTTTTTTAATTAGAGTTAAAATTAACGTAGATATATGACCGAACCTAACCAACCCTACCTAACCTAACCTAACCTATCTCTATAGGTTAGGTTAGGTTAGGTGGCCGAAAACGTTAGGTTAGGTTAGGTTAGGTTAGGTAGGTTAGGTTGTCGAAAAAACATTAATTCATGAAAACTAGGCTTATTAGGCAAATCGGGCCTTGCATAGTAGGCTGAGAAGTGAGTTCTGGCTACTAGGTACGACATATATATATATATATATATATATATATATATATATATATATATATATATATATATATATATATATATATATATGTATATATATATATATATATATATATATATATATATATATATGTATATATATATATATATATATATATATATATATATATATATATATATATATATATATATATATATATATATATATATATATATATATATATATACATATATATATATATATATATATATATATATATATATATATATATATATATATATATATTAGTAAATATGACCGAAAAAGTATGATTAATAATTATATATTATTATATTATATTCTCCAAATGTACTCTCTAGAAAGGAGACGAGAGAGATACCAAATAATATACACATGGAAAATACTGGAGGGTCTAGTCCCAAATCTACACAGTAAAATAACAACGTACTGGAGTGAACGATACAGAAGAAAATGCAAGATTGAACCAGTGAAGAGCAAAGGTGCCATAGGCACAATCAGAGAGCACTGTATAAACATCAGAGGTCCGCGGTTGTTCAACGTCCTCCCAGCGAGCATAAGAAATATTGCCGGAACAACCGTGGACATCTTCAAGAGAAAACTGGACGGTTTTCTAAGAGAAGTTCCGGATCAGCCGGGCTGTGCTGGGTACGTGGCCCTGCGGGCCGCTCCAAGCAACAGCCTGGTGGACCAAACTCTCACAAGTCGAGCCTGGCCTCGGGCCGGGCTTGGGGAGTAGAAGAACTCCCAGAACCCCATCAACCAGGTATCAACCAGGTAACCAGGTAATTCTAACACGAATTTTCTCAATATTTCTTATGTTTCTTTTCACTGTCGATGGTAATTGAAAAATCAGTTCTCCAAAATCCATTTTTATTTCTAGCCTGACGCGACACTTGAACACGTTTCGTAATAACTTATTACATTTTCAAAGACTTTAGTTTATACACACACACGACTATAACCTGCAAACACTAAACAGATTTCTTACTATGTTATAATTCAAACGGCTTTTCATTTTATATACCTGCATTTGGGTGAGGTGATATGTTACAACAGTTTTGGATGAGGTGAAAACAAACTTTCAACACAAGATAGAACACGAAACAATGGGTATAATATTGGGTAAGTTAAAGGGAAGAATGGAAGTAAATGCAAAGGGCCTATTGCCAATATTTCTTGATGCTTCTATATTGGTGCGGAGTCTTGAAGTGGGTAGAATATAGTTGTGCATTAATTGGCTGTTGATTGCTGGTGTTGACTTCTTAATGGGTAGTGCCTCGCAGATATCAAGCCGCCTGCTATCGCTGTATCTATCGACGATTTCTGTGTTGTTTGTTAAGACTTGGGCATAGCATTTTATCAAATCACCTCATTCTTTGGGGCACACGTGAGGAACACAAATGCGAACAAGCCTGAATGGTCCCCAGGACTATAAGCAACTGACTATATGCGACTATATGAGTTTCCAATTGCACACAGTCCTAGGGACCATTCAGGCTTGTTCGCATTTGTGTTCCTCACGTGTGCCCCAAAGAATGAGATGATTTGATAAAATGCTATGCCCAAGATTACCATCCGAGTGCTGGCGGGGAAGTGGTTCATATAGCTTCGGCTATCACTTTCTTATGTCCGGTCGTGATGGTCAAGTGGATTAAGGCGTCCTGTATATACCAGTTGTGTTGCTCCTGGCAGTATGGGTTCAAGTCACTTCTGGGGTGTGAGTTTTTAGTTGCATATAGTCCTGGGGACCATTCAGGCTTTTTCGCATTTGTGTTCCTCACGTACGTGTGCCCCAAAGAATGAGATGATTTGATAAAATGCTATGCCCAAGATTACCATCCGAGTGCCGGCAGGGAAGTGGTCCATATAGCTTCGGCTCTCACTTCCTTATGTACAGTCGTGATGGTCAAGTGGATTAAGGCGTCCTGTATGTACCAGTTGCGTTGCTCCTGGCAGTATGGGTTCGAGTCACTTCTGGGGTGTGAGTTTTTAGTTGCATGTAGTCCTGGGGACCATTCAGGCTTGTTCGCATTTGTGTTCCTCACATGTGCCCCAAAGAATGAGATGATATGATAAAATGCTATGCCCAAGATTACCATCCGAGTGCCGGCGGGGAAGTGGTTCTTATAGCTTCGCCTATCACTTCCTTATGTCTGGTCGTGATGGTCAAGTGGATTAAGGGATTAAGGCGTCCTGTATATACCAGTTGCGTTGTTCCTGGCAGTATGGGTTCGAGTCACTTCTGGGGTGTGAGTTTTTAGTTGCATATAGTCCTGGGGACCATTCAGGCTTGTTCGCATTTGTGTTCCTCACGTGTGCCCCAAAGAATGAGATGATTTGATAAAATGCTATGCCCAAGATTACCATCCGAGTGCCGGCAGGGAAGTGCTCCATACAGCTTCGGCTATCACTTCCTTATGTTCGGTCATGATGGTCAAGTGGATTAAGGCGTTCTGTATATACCAGTTGCGTTGCTCCTGGCAATATGGGTTCGAGTCACTTCTGGGGTGTGAGTTTTTAGTTGCATATAGTCCTGGGGACCATTCAGGCTTGTTCACATTTGTGTTCCTCACGTGTGCCCCAAAGAATGAGGCGATTTGATAAAATGCTATGCCCAAGATTACCATCCGAGTGCCGGCAGGGAAGTGGTTCATATTGCTTCGGCTATCACTTCCTTATGTCCGGTCGTGATGGTCAAGTGGATTAAGGGATTAAGGCGTCCTGTATATACCAGTTGCGTTGCTCCTGGCAGTATGGGTTCGAGTCACTTCTGGGGTGTGAGTTTTCAGTTATATATATTATATATATATATATATATATATATATATATATATATATATATATATATATATATATATATATATATATATATATATATATATATATAGTGTGTAGCCAAGGATCGTTTATTGAGCATAGAAATGGATGAAATCTACTATCTCCTATTTGTATGCAATAACATATTTAAACCCATGTTCTTAATGTTTCCCATTTACAAAGTTCCTTTCATAGATAAGATCGCATATTAAACATAAGAAATGAAGTTACAGAAGGCCTTTGCCGGATCTCCTATATATTTCCAATCTATGTCAACCAGAACATCAACTAGCGATATTAGATGAACTTCAGTAGGTCTATTCCCAATAAATATCCCCTTTCTTCTCCATTTATACACATCAATAATGTCACTCTATTAATATTCAGAAGGTCCTTTTTATCCCCCTTACTTATCTAGAAGCTTTATATTTACAGTGACCAGCCAAGGATTGTTTATTGAGCATAGGAATGAATGAAACCCCCCACCATCAGCCATCGCAAGTAGCAAAGGGGAGTGGGGGCAACACAGAACAGGAACTATCATGTGTCCCAGCATTCACCCCCGTTGTCGAACCAGTATTTACCAAAGTCTTTTTCCTAAATCTAAAACTTATCCAATTTATACCCCATTGTTTCGTGTTCTGTCTGGTGTTTATAGTATTAATAGTCTATTAATATCCCTCTTTATCATGTCCATTCACTCCTCTCCCTCTATCTTGTCACCCCTATTTCTTAGCCTTTCTATAGAATGAAATTTAAGCTTTGGCCATCTTTCTTCAAGGATCGTTTATTGAGCATAGGGAGACTTCAGCAGGGGTTTCAGTAGTAATCCCAAGTGCATGTGAAAATATATATATATATATATATATATATATATATATATATATATATATATATATATATATATATATACATATACATATATATATATACATATATATATACATATATATACATATATATACATATATATATATATATATATATATATATATATATATATATATATATATATATATATATATATATATATATATATATATATATATCACCTTCGTACAATGAAGGTGAAAAACATGGGGGATACATAAGGGATAAACATAGGAGCTGCAGAAGGCTTATTGGCCCATACGAGGCATCTCCTATCCAAACACAAAGATTAATCCAGTGTAATTGGCCTGTTATGTTGGACATTGTCTTCTGTGTTGGCATCGATATGTTCTTGTCTTGTCCTTACTCTCATGGTGGGTAGAGTAAATAGTTCCGTGATTTGGGTGAAATATATATATATATATATATATATATATATATATATATATATATATATATATATATATATATATATATATATATAGATATATGTCGTACCTAGTAGCCAGAACTCACTTCTCAGCCTACTATGCAAGGCCCGATTTGCCTAATAAGCCAAGTTTTCATGATATAATGTTTTTTCGTCTACCTAACCTAACCTTGCTTTTTTTGGCTACCTAACCTAACCTTACCTATATATATAGGTTAGGATAGGTTAGGTAGGGTTGGTTAGGTTCGGTCATATATCTACGTTAATTTTAACTCCAATAAAAAAAAATTGACCTCATAAATAGTGAAAAGGGTAGCTTTATCATTTCATAAGAAAAAAATTATGGTAAATAAATTAATTCAGGAAAACTTGGCTTATTAGGCAAATCGGGCCTTGAATAGTAGGCTGAGAAGTGAGTTCTGGCTACTAGGTACGACATATATATATATATATATATATATATATATATATATATATATATATATATATATATATATATATATATATATATATATATGATTGGTAGCAGTCTTTCTTGTAAACATATGTTGTTAAATATATGGTTTGAATAAAAACCATCTAATTATCGCAGGGGACTTTAATATTGACCTCTGCAAGCCTGAACACCCCCACTGCTGTTAGCTTCCTCAACTGTATGAATTCCTGCTTCCTCATACCCTTAATCACTAGACCAACTAGAATCACTGATAGTACTGCTACGACTCTAGATCACATCTGGACCAACATAACCTCTCCGCTTATTTCAGGTATAATCACCGATAGCACTACAGACCATTGCCCCACATTTCTCTTAACTAACATTAGCAAACCACCTCTAGAGACAAGGGAGTTAAGCTTTAGGCTGCACAATGAAACTGCTATAAACAATTTTATAACTGCTGCTGATAATGTCAACTGGGAGTCCGAGTTAGGTAACATAGGGGACATCAACCTAGCAGTGCAATCTTTTCTACAAACAACTCTTAGCCTTTATAACACCCACTGTCCTATGCTTACAAAACAAGTCACAAGCAAAAGGCTTAACAATCCTTGGCTTACAAAGGGAATACTTAAATCCATTAACAAAAAACATGACCTTGAGAAGAAGTATAGGCTAGGAACAGTCTCCAAAGAATTACTCGCTATTGCTATCTAAAATAATTAGACGAGCCAAAACTAAATACTATGAAGATAAATTTACCCAAATAAAGAGCAACATTAAAAAACTTGGAGCACAATTTCACAAATATTGGGATCAAAAAAGATTTAATAACAAACCAACACTCCTTTCCAATAACGTTGGTCAGCTTTCAGCCTCTGATTCTGCTATTGAGTTCAATAGGTTCTTCTCTTCCATTGGGTCATCCCTTGCAAATGATATTCCATCTTCCTGTACTGATGTTAAGGACTATCTTACAGGTAACTATCCACAGTCTCTGTACCTAAAGCCTACTAGTTCCACTGATGTAAATGAAATAATCCTTTCCCTTAAAACCAAGTCTAGTGCCCTCGAAGAGATACCAACTTTAATTTACAAAAAAGCCTCCAGATCTCTAACCCCTGCTATTGCATTGCTCTTCAACAAGTCACTTGAACTCCAAACCTTTCCTGACATTCTAAAAAAAAGCAAGAGTAACCCCTGTCCACAAATGTGGTGATCTCACAGATGTTAACAACTACAGACCTATATCAATCCTGCCTAACTTGTCAGAAATATTCGAAAAACTAATCTACAAGCAGCTTTACTCTTTTCTAGCCAAACACAATATACTTAGCTCTTGTCAATATGGCTTCAGACCCAAAAAAAGCACTAATGATGCACTTATTAGTATGATTAACTTAATTCACGCAGCTCTTGATAAAAATGAGTTTCCTGTTGGGTTATTTGTGGACCTGCGTAAGGCTTTTGACACTGTCAACCATCAAAACCTTCTTCTTAAATTACATCATTATGGAGTCAGAGGACACTCCCTGCAATACCTCAAATCTTATCTTACTGACAGGCTCCAGTATGTTTCTGTGAATAATACAATTTCTCCCACCCTACCTATCAACATTGGTGTTCCTCAGGGCAGCATACTTGGCCCTCTCCTCTTTCTCATCTACATTAATGACCTTCCAAATGCCTCCCAACACCTCAAACCAATTCTATTTGCTGACGACACAACCTTCATTTACTCCAGTCCTGACCCCTTTGCTCTAAATGCCACAGTAAATACTGAGCTAGAGAAAGTCCATCTTTGGCTAACTGCCTACAAACTCACCCTTAACATTGACAAAACGTTTAATATTCTGTTTGGCAATAAATCCTCTAATCAGATAAATCTCAAAATAAACAATACCCAAATTTGTAACAAATTAGACGGCAAATTCCTTGGCGTTCTCATCGACCACAAGCTGAATTTCCGGGAACACATTCTAAATATATCAAAAAAAGTTTCAAAAACTGTTGGCATTCTTTCTAAGATCAGATATTATGTACCCCGCCCTGCCCTGGTTACTCTCTATTACTCCCTCATCTATCCATACCTCAACTATGGTATTTGTGCTTGGGGTTCTACTACCCAAAATCATTTACGTCCTCTAATTACCCAACACAAAGCTGCTATTAGGACAATATCCAACTCTGGCCCCAGACATCACTCGGTACCCTTACTCAAATCTCTGAATATGTTAGATATTAAGTCACTGCACATTCTCTCTTGTGTATTATACATATATAAAACGCTGAACTGTAATGCCAATCCTGACCTCAAAAGCTTCATTGAAGGTTGTAACAGAACCCATGAGCACCACACCAGAAATAAATACAGTTTTGATATTCCTAGAGTACGACTTAATCAAACTAGAAATGCTCTACAAATCAAGGGACCCAGAATGTGGAATGACCTTCCCAACCATGATAAAGACTGTACCTCTCTCAACCAGTTTAAGATAAAAACTAAACACTACCTAATAAATTCCCTGTAACCTACCTCACTCCTCTATTGTCAACCCATGTCTGTTATTTTTTTTTAATCAACACTCTCAACCTATTGTATTTGTGCTGCTTTTTCAGTCATGTTCCCCCCCCCCTTTTTTTTTTATCTTTATTTGTATTTGTTCTCAACACTTTTTATTCTTTATGCTCAATTAGTATTAAGTTCTAGATATTAATGTTTTTCTTGCCCGAAACGCATTGCGTAATAGTGGCTTTAGGCATTGTATGTACTAGCTCTATCTATATATCAATCCATTATGTAACATCACTTGTATGTATGTACCTTACCTGAATAAACATATTTATTTATTATTTATTTATTTTATTATAAATATGACCGAAAAAGTAAGATTAATAATTCTAACACGAATCTTCTCAATATTTCTTGTTTCTTTTCACTGTCGATGGTAATTGAAAAATCAATTCTCCAAAACTCATTTTTATTTCTAGTCTGACGCGACAGTTGAACACATTTCGTAATAACTTATTACATTTTCAAAGACTTTAGTTTACACACACACAACTATAACCTGCAAACACTAAAGAGAGTTTTACTATGCTATCATTTAAACAGCTTTTATCTTATATACTCGCATTTGGGTGAGGTGATATGTTACAACTGCTTTGGATGAGGTGAACAAAACTTTCAACACAAGACAGAGCAAACTTTCAACACAAGACAGAGCAAACTTTCAACACAAGACAGAGCAAACTTTCAACACAAGACAGAACACGGTGCATTGGGTATAAATTGGATAAATTAAAGGGAAGAATGGAAGTAACTACAAATGGCCTATTGGCCCATATTTCTTGATGCTTCTATATTGGTGCGGAGTCTTGAAGTGGGTAGAATATATTTGTGCATTAATTGGCTGTCGATTGCTGGTGTTGACTTCTTGATGTGTAGTGCCTCGCATATGTCAAGACGCCTGCTATCGCTGTATCTATCGACGATTTCTGTGTTGTTTGTTAAGATTTCTCTGGTGATGGTCTGGTTGTGGGAAGAGATTATATGTTCCTTAATTAATGGAGCCCTGTTGCTTATGCATCGTTAATCGCTTGGAAAGAGATGTTGTTGTCTTGCCTATATACTGAGTTCTTTGGGGCTTACAGTCCCCAAGTGAGCATTTGAAGGCATAAACGACGTTGATCTCCTGTAAGGCTTTGTGTCCGGAGAGTTTTTCATGGTTTTAGTTTTCATGGAGAGTTTTTGGTTTTATAGTAAATCGTCAATTGTATCTTCTGATTTTTGTCTGTAGGGATAACGTTCCTATTAACAATATCTTTCAGGACCCTTTCCTCCATTTTATGAGCTGTGGGAAAGAAGTTCCTGTAAAATAGTCTAATAGGGGGTACAGGTGTTGTGTTAGTTGTCTCTTCAGAGGTTGCATGGCATTTCACTTCCTTCTTATGATGTCTTCAATGAAACCATTGGAGAAGTCACTGTTGACTACGACCTGCTTTACCCTAAAGAGTTCTTCATCGACTTGCTTCCATCCTGAGCTGTGGCAGAGAGCACGGTCGACATAAGCGTTAACAACACTCCTCTTGTACCTGTCTGGGCAGTCACTGTTGGCATTGAGGCACATTCCTATGTTTGTTTCCATAGTGTAGACTGCAGTGTCGAAACCTCCGCTCCTTTCCATGACTGTTACATCTAGAAAGGGCAGCTTCCCATCCTTCTCCATCTCGTAAGTGAAACGCAACACAGAATTCCGCTCAAATGCCTCCTTCAGCTCCTGCAGACGTCTGACATCAGGTACCTGTGTAAAAATGTCGTCAACATACCAGCAGTATATGGCAGGTTTCAAGTTCATGTCAATTAAGACCTTCTGATCGATGGTACCCATGTAGAAGTATGCGAACAGGATACCTAGGGGAGAACCCATTGTGACCCCATCTACTTGCTTATACATGTGCCCATCAGGACTCGAGAAGGGTGCCTCTTTAGTACAAGCTTGAAGTAGTTTCCTTAGAATGTTTTATCCCTACAGACAGAAATCAGAAGATACAAATGATGATTTACTATAAAACCAAAAAAACGGCCAACCTGCTCATGAAAAACTCTCCAGACACAAAGCAGAACGCCTTACAGGAGATCAACGTCGTCAAACCTTCAAATGCTCACTTGGGGACTGTAAGCCCCAAAGAACTCAGTATATAAGCAAGACAACAACATCTCTTTCCAGGAGATTAACAATGCATAAGCAACAGGGCTCCATTAAGGAACATATTATATATATATATATATATTATATATATATATGTATATATATATATATATATATATATATATATATATATATATGTCGTACCTAATAGCCAGAACGCACTTCTCAGCCAACTATGCATGGCCCAATTTGCCTAATAAGCCAAGTTTTAATGAATTAATGTTTTTTCGACTACCTAACCTACCTAACCTAACCTAACCTAACTTTTTCTGCTACCTAACCTAACCTAACCGATAGAGATAGGTTAGGTTAGGTTAGGTAGGGTTGGTTAGGTTCGGTCATATATCTACGTTAATTTTAACTTCAATAAAAAAAAATTGACCTCATACATAATGAAATGGGTAGCTTTATCACTTCATAAGGAAAAAATTAGAAAAAATATATTAATTCAGGAAAACTTGGCTTATTAGGCAAATCGGGCCTTGCATAGTAGGCTGACAAGTGCGTTCTGGCTATTAGGTACGACATATATATATATATATATATATATATATATATATATATATATATATATATATATGTCGTACCTAGTAGCCAGAACGCACTTCTCAGCCTACTATGCAAGGCCCGATTTGCCTAATAAGACAAGTTTTCCTGAAATAATATATTTTCTCTAATTTTTTTCTAATGAAATGATAAAGCTACCCATTTCATTATGTATGAGGTAAAAAATTTGTATTGGAGTTAAAATTAACGTAGATATATGACCGAACCTAACCAACCCTACCTAACCTAACCTAACCTATCTTTATAGGTTAGGTTTGGTTAGGTAGCCAAAAAAGTTAGGTTAGGTTAGGTTATGTAGGTTAGATTGGCCAAAAACAATTAAATCATGAAAACTTGGCCTATTAGGCAAATTGGGCCTTGCATAGTAGGCTGAGAAGTGCGTTCTGGCTACTAGGTACGACATATATATATTATATATATATATATATATATATATATATATATATATATATATATATATATATATATATATATATATATATATATATATATATATTATTAAATATGACCGAAAAAGTAAGATTAATAATTCTAACACGAATTTTCTCAATCTTTCGTACATTTCGTTTCACTGTTGGAGGTAAATCAAAAATCAATTCTCCAAAATTCATCTTTATTTCTAGTCTGATGCGACACGAGCGCGTTTCGTAAAACTTATTACATTTTCAAAGACTTTAGTTCACAAATACACAACTGAATAGAACTTACGCATCTCCGATTTTATATCTACATTTGAGTGAGGTGGAAGGGGTGATGTGGCATTAACACAAGACAGAACAAGGTGTGGTATTAATAGGGTATTAATTTCATCAACACAAGACAGAACAAGAGTATTAATAGGGTATTAATTTCATCAACACAAGACAGAACACGAAACAATGGATATTGAATAGAAGTGTTTGTAGAAAGCCTATTGGTCCATATTTCTTGATGCTTCTATATTGGAGCGGAGTCTTGAGGTGGGTAGAATATAGTTGTGCAATAATTGGCTGTTGATTGCTGGTGTTGACTTCTTGATGTGTAGTGCCTCGCAAACGTCAAGCCGCCTGGTATCGCTGTTCCAAAGGGTAACGAAGGACACTACAGCCGAATTAAAAGCAAAGGTCAACAAACTGATCGAAACTGTGAACGCCAAGAAATCCGGACTCCACCTGCCAAAGATCACTGGGGAATATAAACCTGGAAATGCGTATGGAAATGTCAAGACGCACAAGCCTGGAAACCCACTTCGGCCTATCATTAGCCAGATACCCACACCCACGTACAGACTGGCGAAGCGACTCAACGGCCTGCTGACTCCTTATGTTCCTTGCGCCTTCAGCCTGAAGTCTCCAAAGGAATTTGTTGACTTACTGCGGGGCACACGGGCCACAGGGATAAGAGCCTCGTTGGATGTAGAATCGCTGTTTACCAACGTACCTGTGGACGAGACAATCGGAATGATAGCCGACAGGGTGTATCGTGACCCAGCCTGTACTCCTCTTGACAAAACAGAAAATATTCTGAGGAAACTACTCCAAGCTTGTACTAAAGAGGCACCCTTCTTGAGCCCGGATGGGCACATGTATAAGCAAGTAGATGGGGTCGCCATGGGTTCTCCCCTAGGTGTCCTGTTTGCAAACTTCTACATGGGTACCATCGAGCAAAAAGTCTTAGTCGACATGAACTTGAAACCGGCCATATACTGCAGGTATGTTGACGACATTTTTACACAGGTACCTGATGTCAGACATCTGCAGGAGCTGAAGGAGGCATTTGAGCAGAGTTCTGTGCTGCGTTTCACTTACGAGATGGAAAAGGATGGGAAGCTGCCCTTTCTAGATGTAACAGTCATGGAAAAGGGCGGAGGTTTCGACACTGCAGTCTACACTAAGGAAACAAACATAGGAATGTGCCTAAATGCCAACAGCGACTGCCCAGACAGGTACAAGAGGAGTGTTGTTAACGCATATGTCGACCGTGCTCTCAGCCACAGCTCAGAATGGAAGCAAGTCGACGAAGAACTCTGTAGGGTAAGGCAGGTCCTAGTCAATAACGGCTTCTCCAATGGTTTCGTCGAAGACATCATAAGAAGGAAAGTGAAAAGCCATGCAACCTCTGAAGAGACAACTAACACAACACCTATACCCCCTATTAGACTATTTTACAGGAACTTCTTTTCCACAGCTCATAAAACGGAGGAAAGGGTCCTGAAAGATATTGTTACTAGAAACGTTATCCCTACAGACAAAAATCAGAGGATACAACTGACGATTTACTATAAAACCAGAAAAACGGCCAGCCTACTCATGAGAAACTCTTCAAACACAAAACAGAACGCTTTAAAAGAGTCTAACGTCGTCTATGCCTTCAAATGCCCTCTTGGGGACTGTAAGCTCCAAAAAACCCAGTATATAGGCAAGACAACAACATCTCTTTCTAGGCGTTTAACGATGCATAAGCAACAGGGCTCCATTAAGGAACATATAATCTCTTCCCACAACCAAACCATCGCCAGAGAAATCCTAGTAAACTACACAGAAATCATCGATAGATACAGCGATAGCAGGCGGCTTGACGTTTGCGAGGCACTACACATCAAGAAGTCAACACCAGCAATCAACAGCCAATTATTGCACAACTATATTCTACCCCACCTCAAGACTCCGCTCCAATATAGAAGCATCAAGAAATATGGACCAATAGGCTTTCTACAAACACTTCTATTCAATATCCATTGTTTCGTGTTCTGTCTTGTGTTGATGAAATTAATACCCTATTAATACTCTTGTTCTGTCTTGTGTTGATGAAATTAATACCCTATTAATACCACACCTTGTTCTGTCTTGTGTTAATGCCACATCACCCCTTCCACCTCACTCAAATGTAGATATAAAATCGGAGATGCGTAAGTTCTATTCAGTTGTGTATTTGTGAACTTTGTGTTGTGTCAAAGTTGTGTCTTTGAAAATGTAATAAGTTTTACGAAACGCGCTCGTGTCGCGTCAGACTAGAAATAAAGATGAATTTTGGAGAATTGATTTTTTATTTACCTCCAACCGTGAAACGAAATGTACGAAAGATTGAGAAAATTCGTGTTAGAATTATTAATATTACTTTTTCGGTCATATTTAATAATATATGTCTACAGGAAAGACTGCTACCAATATATATATATATATATATATATATATATATATATATATATATATATATATATATATATATATATATATATATACACACACACACAACCTTAGAACACTTTCCCACCAGGAGATTCGAACCCTAGCCAGCACAGAAGCCTTACAGCAACTGGCATAACTGGTACGCCTTTAACCCACTGCACCACAGCTCAGACCCTTAAAAGAGATGGTAATTTCGGAGTATTTCACCCCCCCCCCCCAAAGATCACCACCTCCCAAGGGCAGCTAGAGCATAGTGAGGGATTACTCACGTTCTTTCATCAAATTCCTGTTAATATGGGAGAACTCTGTGTCTATGCTTAATGCACAACTTGCCTAAACACGCAAGAGAGATTATACAACCTTAGAACACTTTCCCACCAGGAGATGGTAATTCCGAAATTACCATCTCTTAAGGGTCTGAGCTGTGGTGTAGTGGGTTAAAGGCGTACCAGTTATGCCAGTTGCTGTAAGACTTCTGTGCTGGCTAGGGTTCGAATCTCCTGGTGGGAAAGTGTTCTAAGGTTGTATAATCTCTCTTGCGTGTTTAGGCAAGTTGTGCATTATATATATATATATATATATATATATATATATATATATATATATATATATATATATATATATATATATATATATATATATATATACATATATATATATACATATATATATACATATATATATATATATATATATATATATATATATATACAGGTATATATATATACCCTCGTGAACCCTTCCAAGTGTGAAGTAGTCTCTTTCAACCCAGACATCGTAGCTAGAATAAGGTCTGTCTTGCCTGGAGCCCATGTCATTAGGGCCAAGAACAGCACCCTCCTTGGAGCCCCCCTCGGGTCTAACGCCATTGAGGAGATCCTTGACAAGAAAATTGCAGACCTTAGGAGGATGGAAGACAGAATAGGTGACATCGATGCCCACGATGCTTTTTATCTCCTCACCAAATGCCTATCCCTTCCGAGGGATAGGCAGAAAGAGGACCACTCTAGAAAGAGAACGCAGACGACTGTACAGAAGGAAAAAAATAACGGAAATGCTTCGGCAGACACAACTATCACAAGCAAGGAAAACAAGCCTTAGCAGGGAGATCAAAGAAATAGAACAAACATTGAAGCGATCATATGAGTCTGAGGAAATGGAATTGGAACAGAAAGCTATACAAGAGAAGGAAAAATCCGAAATATTTTTTCACATACGCAAAATCAAAATCCAAAACCTCGACCAGTATTGGACCGTTAGTTACAAATGAAGGTACGTACACAGAGGACAACAAAGAGATTAGTGAAATTCTAAGAAGCCAGTATGAGGCTATGTTTAGCACACCAATAAACAACATGAAAGTTGATGACCCAGACAGCTTCTTTATGAATCACATTCAAGCTGCAGATAATATAACGGATATTACCACAAACTTGGAAGACTTGGAAAGAGAAATTAACAATATGCCTATGCACTCAGCTCCTGGGCCTGACTCATGGAATTCAATATTCATAAAGAAATGTAAAGTACCAGTAGTGAGAGCACTCAGCGTAATATGGAAAAAGAGCCTGGATACAGGGGAGATACAGCAGCACTTAAATCTGCAGATATAGCTCCGTTGCACAAGGGGGGGGGGGGAGTAAAGCCTTGGCAAAAAATTATAGGCCAGTTGCACTAACATCACACATAATAAAAGTGTTTGAAAGAGTGCTTAGGAATCAAATTTCTAGTTTTATGGAAAACAATGAATTGTACAATCCAGGACAACATGGATTTAGAGCGGGAAGATCCTGTCTGTCAGTTACTCAACCACTATGACAAAATCACAGAAGCCCTAGAAGAAAAGCAAAATGCAGATGTTGTATACACAGACTTTGCAAAGGCGTTCGACAAATATGACCATGGGGTGATAGCTCACAAAATGAGGTCAATGGGAATAACTGGAAAAGTAGGACGCTGGATACTCAATTTCCTGTCGAACAGAACACAAAGAGTAACAGTCAATCAGATAAAATCGAGTCCAAGCGATGTTAAAAGCTCTGTACCTCAAGGTACAGTCCTTGCACCGCTACTGTTCCTTATTCTCATATCTGATATAGACAAAAATACACGTCACAGCTTCGTGTCGTCCTTTGCAGATGACACAAAAATCAGCATGAAAATTACCTCTGCTGAAGACATTGAAAAACTACAAGCAGATGTCAACAGTTTTCGATTGGGCAGCAGAAAATAACATGATGTTTAACAGTGATAAATTTCAGGTACTCAGGTACGGCAAAAATGAGGATCTCAGACATAATACAGGGTACAAAACACAATCGAATCTTCCCATAGTAGAAAAATAGCATGTCAAGGATTTGGGAATAATGATGTCCGACGATCTAATGTTTAGGGAGCATAACCAAGCAAATATCGCGTCAGCCAGAAAAATGATCGGATGGATTACAAAAACTTTCAAATCCAGGGATCCCGTCACAATGGTTGTACTCTTCAAGTCACTTGTGTTGTCCCGTCTCGAGTACTGCTCAGTACTCACTTCCCCCTTCAGAGCAGGAGAGATTGCTGAAATAGAGGGAATACAGAGAACATATACGGCACGCATAGACGAGATAAAACACCTATATTACTGGGATCGTCTCAAAGCTCTCCAAATGTACTCTCTAGAAAGGAGACGAGAGTGATACCAAATAATATACACATGGAAAATAATGGAGGGTCAGGTCCCAAATCTACACAGTAAAATAACAACGTACTGGAGTGAACGATATGGAAGAAAATGCAAGATTGAACCAGTGAAGAGCAGAGGTGCCATAGGCACAATCAGAGAGCACTGTATAAACATCAGAGGTCCGCGGTTGTTCAACGTCCTCCTAGCGGCTATGAGAAACATTGCCGGAACAACCGTGGACATCTTCAAGAGAAAACTGGACGGTTTTCTAAGAGAAGTTCCGGGTCAGCCGGGTTGTGGTGGGTACGTGGCCCTGTGGGCCGCTCCAAGCAGCAGCCTGGTTGACCAAACTCTCACAAGTCGAGCCTGGCCTCGGGCCGGACTTGGGGAGTAGAAGAACTCCCAGAACCCCATCAACCAGGTATCAACCAGGAGGCTAACCTACTTTCTGAGGTGCGCCCCATCTTACGACAACTGAAAGCTTGAAGAGTATGACCTCTTACTGAAGATCATGCTGGAAAAAGTTGCTAACATCTCCCTCAACGAATGCCAGTGGAAACAAGCCACTCTTCCTGTTAGGCTCGATGGCTTGGGTGTCCGCATCGCCACCCAAATTGCTGTCCCAGCCTTCCTGTCTTCCTCCTCAGCATCAGATGACCTGGTTAAGGAAATTCTACCTGACACCCTGAGTGATGTAGTGGGAATACAGGACCCCCACTACACGGAATGCGGCACGAAATGGAGTGCCATGGCAGACCCAGCACTAAGACCAGCCATGCCGAAAGCCAAGAAACAATCCAGTTGGGACAGCCCCATTGTAGACAAAGAAGCCACAGCTTTGCTGGTGGCAGCAACAACCCCCAGTGATCGTGCACGCCTCACAGCTGTGCAGGCTCCCCATGCAGGGGACTTCCTTTTGGCAGTCCCTGTCTGCAACAGGCACACGTCTTGTTTCGCAGGAGCTCCGTATTGCAGTCGCTCTCCGTCTTGCTGCCCCTATCCACACTGTTCATATGTGTATTTGCGGCGAGGCAGATGCTGACAAATATGGATTGCATGGCCTGCACTGTGGAAAATCTGGTGGTTGGCACACTAGACACAACGAAGTCAATGACATCATTAAAAGAAACCTTGCCTCTGCTCAGTGTCCAGCGGAGAGCGCGCCCCGCAACCTACCGAACCGTGACTCTGTTAGCTTTGCCGGCCGACCAGACGGAATCACACTGCGTCCGTGGAAGGGTGGCAGACAGTTGGCATGGGACTATACTTGTGTATCCACCCTGGCAACCACATACATCAACCTCTCTACTGGCACAGCAGGAGCCGCGGCGACACGCAGAGAAAGAGACAAGTCAGCCAAGAACAATTAGATCATCAGTACAACTTCGTTCCAATAGGGTCTGAGACCCTAGGCCCATGGGGAGAGAGTGCAAGAAGGTTTCTTAAGGATCTTGGTTCCAAGCTCATTGCCACCACAAGAGACCCTAGAGCGGCCAGTTTTCTCTTTCAGCGCCTCAGTGTCGCGATCCAGATGGGGAATGCTCGCTGCATCCTCGGTTCCTGCCCGGCGTCGGAGGAGTTCGAGGAAATCTACAGCCTCTAGGAAGTGAACTTTTTTTTTTGTGTCCTCTTTGTTAATTTTTTGTATAAAATCAGATATGTAACTGTATAACCTTGCATAATAAAGTGTACACCATAAAAAAAAGGGGGGTGGTAGTAGAAACGAACACTCTTACGTATTCAGAGTTAAATGGCAAGTTTTCCCTGAATGCTCTGTGTTCCCTTCTCTGAGGCTGTGGGTCCCTATAATTGCACCAGAGGTGGTACCCCCCTATATTATATTATATATATATATATATATTTTTTTTTTATAGAAGGGGTACCACCTCTGGTGCAAGTGTAGGGACCCATAGCCTCGGAGAAGAAAATAAAGAGTACTCAGAGAAGACCTTGTGGATCCTCACTGAACACTTTGATATTTTCTTCTCCTACCACCCCTATTCTTTTGGTATGTGTGTATATTTATCTAACTTTATTTGAAAATTTCATTACACAAAAAAAGTTATAATATTGATTACATGCAGGGTACAAGGCTGTTTGTCACAAGTTGAACAGCTCCTCCAGCTCCTCAGATGGCAGGCAGGAACCATGGATGCAGTCAGCATTTCCTCTCTGGATTGCCACACTAAGGCGCTGAAAAAGAAAACTGGCAGCTCTAGGGTCTCTAGTTGTTTCGATTAGCTTAGACCCCAACTCCTTCAAAAAGTTGGTAGCACTTTTACCCCAGGCACCAAGTGTCTCTGAGGCAATGGGGACAAAATTGTAGTGGTGCTCAAGGTCTCTGTATTTACGTGACTTGGCAGCTTCCCGGTGATTGGCAGCTCCTCCTGCTTGTGTAGCACTGAAGTCAACATAGGTATTGGCTAAAGTTGAAACGCAAGTGTAGTCCCACACCAACTGTCTACCATTCTTCCAGGGGTTCACCGTGATTCCGTCTGGGCGACCGACAGGCTCATCAGAGTTGCGGGACATTAGGTAACGGGGCTCTCTCTCTGCTGGACAACCGGCTGTGGTAAGGCTTCTCTTAATAATGTCATTGACCTCGCCGTGTCTTGCATGCCATCCTCCTGTCCTTTGGCAGAGAAGGCCATGCCGACCGTATCTGTCGGCCTCTGCCTCGCCGCAAATACAATTGTATTCGGTGTGGATTGGGGCAGCGAGGCGGAGAGCTACGGCAATTCGGAGGGCCTGCGGAGTAAGACGGGTGCCGGTTGCTGACATTGGGGTTGCTAATAGGAAATCACCTGCATGGGGAGCTGCTACAGCTCTAAGTCGGGCAGTCTCATGTGGTGTTGTCGCAGCTTCTAGCAAAGTCGCAGCTTCTTGGTCGGCAATGGGGCGATCCCAGCTGGATTGCTTATGGGCTTCAGAAGGCGGTGGTTGGGGTGCTGGTCCTGCGAGAGAGACCCATTTGGTTGTGCAGTCTGTGAAGCTAGGATCATGTACCCCTGCCTGTTGAACTAGGTGCTCAGGTAGTATTTCCTTCACCAAGTTGTCAGACCCCACTGAAGAGGACAGGAACGCTGGTACAGCAATTTGTGTTGCTGTGCGCACGCCAAGGCCCCCCGAGTCTGACAGGAAGGGAGGCCTGTTTCCACTGTGAGTCGCTGAGGGAAAGATTGAGGGCTTTTTCTAGTGTTGATTTCAGCAAGCTGTCGTACTCTTCTAATTTAATATTGTTGAAAGATGGCGAACATCTTAGAAAGTAGGTCAGCCTGGGGAGGGACAAGCATCTGGTGATGAGGTAAAGTGCATCATGAGCATCGATGTCTTCAATCCTCTCGTTCATCCTCTTCAGGTCAGTGATCTTCTTACCTAGGACCCTGTCGATGGCATTCCTGCCAAGAGGAGCACCTAGGAGTGTGCTGTCCTCAGGGTTGGTTGTATGAATGTCAGGCAAAACAACCAAGTTATATATATATATATATATATATATATATATATATATATATATATATATATATATATATATATATGTTGTACCTAGTAGCCAGAACGCACTTCTCAGCCTACTATGCAAGGCCCGATTTGCCTAATAAGCCAAGTTTTACTGAATTAATATATTTTCTCTAATTTTTTTCGTATGAAATGATAAAGCTACCCATTTCACTATGTATGAGGTCAATTTTTTTTTATTGGAGTTAAAATTAACATAGATATATGACCGAACCTAACCAACCCTACCTAACCTATCTTTAAAGGTTAGGTTAGGTAGCCGAAAACGTTAGGTTAGGTTAGGTAGTCGAAAAAAACATTCATTCATGAAAACTTGGCTTATTAAGCAAATCGGGCCTTGCATAGTAGGCTGAGAAGTGCGTTCTGGCTAATAGGTACGATATATATATATATATATATATATATATATATATATATATATATATATATATATATATATATATATATATATATATATATATATATGTCGTACCTAATAGCCAGAACGCACTTCTCAGCCTACTATTCAAGGCCCGATTTGCCTAATAAGCCAAGTTTTCATGAATTAATGTTTTTTCGTCTACCTAACCTACCTAACCTAACCTAACCTAGCTTTTTTTGGCTACCTAACCTAACCTTACCTATAAATATAGGTTAGGTTAGGTTAGGTAGGGTTGGTTAGGTTCGGTCATATATCTACGTTAATTTTAACTCCAATAAAAAAAAATTGACCTCATACATAGAGAAAAGGGTTGCTTTATCATTTCATAAGAAAAAAATTATAGTAAATATATTAATTCAGGAAAACTTGGCTTATTAGGCAAATCGGGCATTGAATAGTAGGCTGAGAAGTGAGTTCTGGCTACTAGGTACGACATATATATATATATATATATATATATATATATATATATATATATATATATATATATATATATACATACACTGTATATATATATATATATATATATATATATTTTGACGGGAAACGCTGGTGGTCATGCAGTCTGTAATGCTAGTCACAAAATATTTAAAAAAATAAAAAGTTAAACTGCAACGGTGTCTTCACAGTGAGAAACTGTAGGATAAAGCAGAGGGAAAAAACATTTAAAAATACTTTACTTTAAAAATAAATTAAACAAATTACAAAAAATATCCAGGCTTGGCTTTAATACAAATTGTGCAAAACAAACAAGATGAACACTCAAATTTACGTTACATTAAGGTGCAAAATAAAATATGGTGTAGAATGCCGTTAGCTAGTCTGACTAAATCCGTTACCACACCGAGATGTGTCAACGGGTCTACTCAGTTGAGCACACAGGAGTAATCTGAATCTTGGAGAGCTTGGTAGCCCTATTTATACGGAATATCGGCCGGCCAGAAGGCACTGGTGACTTCTTTAACTATGAACCACCTCACTTCAACTGCTTGTTTCGGAGGGCGTGGCCTCCCAGCGACCCAGGTGCGAGGTGGGGTGACGAGCCCTGGTAACGGGGGGAGACTGGTAGTACTGTCTAGACGTCTGGAAGTAGTAGTAGTTGTTCTTGGCTGCAGTTCTTGATTACATAGACATGTATGAGTAGAATAGGCGATAATGGAGTAGGCTAAATCTTTTCCTAGAGATTTTACCGTGACAGCTCTTCCCCGAAGCCTGCTCCTATTGCCTATTCGACTGCAACAGAGTATAGAATAGTAGGAGTGGATGAGTCCACCCCGTGGACTCTTGAAAGTGTGTCGGCAACGATGTTGTTGGAGTCTTTGATGAATTTGATGTTGATGTTTAAGTTCTGCAGGTACAGGGCCCAGTGAAGCAGATGTTGCTTGGTGAACTGGGTCTGCTGCAGAAGCCGGAGCAGATGGTGCTTGAAGATGTTGAGGTAGCACTGCAGGACTCTGTGAAGTATGAATCTGCTGAAGAATCGAGCCTGCTGAATGGATCGATGAGAATGGTGATCCTAGGAGAGGGCGAGATTGTTCCTCTGATGCAACACCCAGCATAGCAAGCGCTGATTGGAGAACTGGGGCTAGCAGTAAGAACCGGAGGAGATTGTGATACATGATGTTCACATGGTGATGCAGGATTCAGCAAAATTTGGAGAACTGATCCTGATGTAGGGACCGAAGAATGTTGAAGTCCAAGGTGAGGTTGAAGTTGTAACCTAGTAGATTGGATGATTCGTTGTGTTACACGTCGGGCAGGATCTCGAGTGGCTCCCCTCTGATGACTGTAGCTATAGTTCATGATCCAATCTCGCGGTGGTGTGATGGTGTTCCTATCGCCAGGATGGAGGACTGAAGGTTTTCTAATACCTGGCAGGGCGAGAATGAAGTTTGTACTAGACAAGGATTTACACCTCTCAAATGCAATGGAAGGCAAGTTTGTCTTACAATATTTTAGCTGAGGGCTGGTAAAGTTGTCTGGAGGAGCACGTTAATTTGGATTTGGTTCGTAGAGAGAAGGATCTTTCCTGGTGTTGGGATAAACATAGAATTTAGAACCATTGTAGTCAATCCAAGTACAACGAGAAGGATTAGAAAATACCTTGGTGTTGGTTGTCTTACTTAGGTCATTGGAGATTATATCACCCTTGTTCTGACTTTCCTGGCGGTGTCTGTACTGCGGGCACTGCTTCCTGAGGTGTTTCACAACGTTAGCAGCCATACTGTTCTGGATGGAAACTGCTGTAAAATACCTGATGGTAGAACACGCGACAGTATATAAAGGAATATTACCCGAGCTTGTCTGGGACAGAGGCTCGTCATAATTGTTGATATGGCTGAACGGCTCAGAAGACACTGGTACTGTACATAGGAATGCCTTTAATAGAAGAGCATTCGGCTTACCTGTCACCTGAGACATGCAACAATAGGGAACTACCAGTTGTTTGATGTTGGCCCGATCGTCGTTCACCTTCTATTTCCTGGTTCTATAATGCCTGTACAACACTTTATTTTCTACAAAGAAACCAGGGATAGCATTAGGTTGGGTCTCAGCTTGTAAGAATAAAGATGTTAAGGAGGAATCCTCTCTCTGCAACTTACGAAACTCCAGCACTGTGAGATTCGGGGGAGGCTCGGAGAATCTTGAGGAATAGCTGCAGCAGCTGGTTTCGGCTGTGCAGCTGTGACCAGCTTCGTCACCATAACAGGAGAGAAGACGTTGTCAGAATCTGTTGATGGGACCTCTTCAACCAACTGCAAAACAGGATTTTCCATTGCCGAGTCACATACCTGGGGATCTTCCTTGATTACATTCGCAGGTTGTTGATTTTCTGCCAAGTCGTTACCCAGGAGAAGTTGAACTCCTGACATGGGAAAAGGCTTTTCCCGGTTTGCGACTTGGACTTCACCTTGCATGAACGGACAATGCAGGCGGACTCTGGCAAGTGAATATGGTGTAGTAGCAGTTATGTCCGTGATGAGAACAGTTTCTCCAGTGTAGGCAACGTTGGGTACAGCTGATTTCAGAAGAATGGACTGTAGAGCAGCTGTGTCCCTCAAGATCTTCACTTTGAACCTTTCCTCCAAATCTCCACGGCTGGCAGAGACTGTTCCGGAGTACAAGTGTCTGTTGAAGAGAGAGCGATCAGTGGAAGAAACAAAAATATTCATTACAGGCTTAGGACTCTCATGAATTTTAGGTGGTGATGATTTGGGCTTATTTTCAATGCTGACCTTACAGTGAGGATTGGTACACTTTTCTATGGTATGCCCATAGTCTTTGCAATAATTGCAATACAACGAGGAGTTCACATTACTGGTACTCACTTTTTCAGGACTAAACCAGGTCTTACTAGGTGGCGTGTCGGCTGGTACTCTATGAATAAGACTGTAAGAGTCAGCCAATTGAGCACATCGGGTAAAATCGTTTTCTTCCTTGTCGGCTAGGTAGAGACGTATTGGATTAGGTACACGCCTAAGGAATTCTTCCACCAGGATGAGGTTGACGAGGTCTGTAATGGTGGAGACTTTTGCAGCTTCCAGTCACTTCATAAAATGTCTCTTTGTTATTTGCTAACTCTAGATAAGTGGTAGCACTTGCTTTAAGGTAATCCCTGAATTTACATCTGTAGGTCTCGGTGGAGAGGAGGTAGGCATCGAGCACTGCTTGCTTCAGTACCTGGTGGTCGGTTTCGGACGCTATAGTATTGAGAGTCACTGTAGCACTACCTGTTAAATGAGACCTGAGAAGCAAAGACCACTGATTCTGAGGCCAGCTAAGTTGGGTAGCTAGAGCCTCAAATGAAGTAAAAAAGACATCTACTTCTGCCTCAACAAAAGATGGCATTAACTTAATTGCATGTGAAAGGTTAAAACGTACCGGAAGTTTAGCTTCAGCTTGTTGGCGCCGAGTGTGGTGTGTGGTTTCTAAGTCAAGTTCTTTCTTGCGGTGGTCTAGAGCACTGGCGGCTTGCTTCTTATTGTGTTCATGTTGTATCTCCAAATCGCGTTCTTTTAATTCAAGCTGTTCCCTCTCACGCACACGTTGTAGGGCAGCTAGTTCTTTCTCATGCTTACGTTGTTTTTCAGTGAGCTTAAGTTGAAGTTCAGCTTCCCTTTCCTTCCTCTGGAGAGCTTCTCTCTGAAGAGCAGCTTGTTCTTTCAGATGTTTTCACTGAACGTCTGAAAGAGCAAGCTGGCAGCATCTTTTTTCAGACTTTTGTGTTACTGACACATCCTTTATAACCGTCACACAAAAGGCGTTTATAACTACAAATAGCATGACACCTCAAGAGGATTCAAGTAAAATACTGTATACGGTATACTATATACAGTATGTCTTTTCTAAGGTATACTGTATAAAGATACAGTATGATTCATTATTGTACAGTTTAGTATAACTGTATATAAAAATGAATTATTCATCATATTGCTCCTGAAGGCATTTCTCATTACATACATAATTTTTTTTATTCCAAAGATTGGAATGCCATCTGCTTGAAGTTGTGCCTTGATGTTGTTTGCACTAATGTCTACAACATGTCGGATTACATATTTTGCTAATCGGTCTCCTAGCGGTTTGTAGCATTTGACTTTGTAGCCACAGATGTTAGTAACGTCTAAAAGCACTAGTTCCTCGCTGTGTTTGTGGTCCACTGCAATTAAGTTCCTGTGTTCATTAGGTCTAATATCGTGCACTTTGATTTTAAATATATATATTGGGAATGGCATGATACAAGACACTTTGTGCCCTGCTATTTCTGAAAACACTCCGATCTTCGTCATCAAAGACAATAATGAAAGTCAGTAAGCCATGAGAACTTGTCGTACCTTGGTTGAGTGGTGATGTTGATACTCAGGCCACGTGATGCCGGGGTGATCTCTGTTTACCTCTGTATGATGGCGGAGTTGCATCTCAAATCTGTTTGCCCCACTGTGATGTTTACTGTCCTGAAGCCTCCATCTGGATTCTCCTCTAAGACTGGGTGACAATCATGATCTATATGTGTGCCATGTGACAGTGGTTTCTTAAAACCCTCAAAGGAATAGCAAATGTTTGTAGGAGAGACGCTGTGCACACCTCCATCCGTCGCCATGTCAGTTTGTCCTGCATTATTGATTCACAGGTACTGATGTAATGTATTAGTGTGGAGCTTTTTTACACTTAGATTAAACTTTGGAACTTATTGATATAAAAAATAACTTTGGACAAATCATAGCCATATTAAAATTTGTTTTCTTTATTTATGAACAAAAATGTTTATAAATGTTTCTTTACTATACTTAGTAACACATTGCACAAACCATAATATGTATATGCATTTTTTTATCTATTCAAGAACTATATTTGCAAATATTTTTACAGAAAAGATCTAAGTCAATATATAGCTTTACAAATGCAGGTAAATCTATTTTCTTCGCAAATTACCTGAATTAATGCTATTACATGACAATACATCAATGTAGATAAATGATTTACACATGTTGTTGTTCCTTTTTTCATATTAAAAATTAACTAGTCAGTGTTGAAATGTTAGTAAACTTTTGTATCTCGGCAACACCTCAAATAAATTATATTTGATATATATTATGTATCTATTCTCAAGAATACTCATTTGCAAACATTTTGATACTAAAATCAAAGTTCTGTCTCAATATGGTTATTGACTTTTCACATGTCACGCAGAGGGATGAGTGTGGACAGTGCGTGCACTAAACCCCTGAATTATGTGCATTTTAGGATACTGTAATCAGATTCTTACTTGTAAATTTACTGCTCCTGTCTGTTTCTGTTACTTTGATGTATTCAAAACTTTTATTTCTTATACTGTTTATAGGTATAAACAATACACTTTTTTTGTACTGGTATATGCTTTAGCATAGCACTCTTTTCAGCACTGTCAGTTAACCACTAAACTGCCCAACGCGCCTGCAGGCTTTCGACGGGGGGTGTGCAGCGCGCCTCCAGGATCTTTTATTTTTATCTCGAGATGATTTCAGGGTTTAGTGTCCCCGCGGCCCGGTCCTTGACCAGACCTCCACCCCCAGGAAGCAGCCCGTGACAGCTGACTAACTCCCAGGTACCTATTTACTCCAAGGTAACAGGGGCATCAGGGAGAAATAAACTCTGCCCATCGTTTCTCGCCGGCGCCCAGAATCGAACCAGGGACCACAGGATCACGTGTCCAGTGTTCTGACTGCTCAGCCACCGACTTAGTGAATGATTCAAAACTCCCACGGCTGCATTGGGCTTCCTTAGGGCTCTTGTAAACAGACACCATCTTAAAAAAAAATTGTGGACAACATTCCTGGGTGTGATAGCCTCAGTACCGAGTGAGCAACCAAGGCTGGCGCACGCAGCATGAGCTCACAGCACTGCTGTTCAACTTGTGACAAAAGCATCACCTAATAATGTCAAAATATATATATAACTGGTATTATTTAGCCATGATAGTATTACAGAAGAGCCTGAGTGTCATAATGACTGTGTACAATGTTCAAAAATCAGTGAATCAATGCTGTTCATGATGTTCACAGTGCTAGCTACAACACCACAGCATTATTTCGTCCATTTAGGAATCTTCAAACGACTTCATGTTACTTTACAAAATAAACTTGTGGTCAATTATTGATTTACAGGATTTAGTGACCAGGATTGTAATAATAGCAGAATTGTGGTGATAATTAGAGCTGTGCATAGTATTGTGGGAGGAGGAAGTTTGGCGAGGGAGGGAGGGAATCCAGATAGCGTCACTGTGTGTGGCAGCCACTCTTGTTTTGCTTACCATACTAGCTTAGTGGTTCGCTATGGTGAACAGATATGTACATGGGTATACACAATGTGTGTATATAGTGTAATAACAGCAACAGGAGTATGTTGGGAGGAGCCATTTTGGTGAGGGAGATGGCGTCGTAATCGTAGCGTCGTCTGCTGGCTGCTGTGTGATTTCTCATACAGTGTATGCTGGCCACTGTGCTGTTTGGACACAATACCGGCTTACTTGCATAGTTATGGTGAATAAGACATGTAGATACGTATACATAACGTGTGTAAATAGTGTAATATAAACAATAACAGTATGATGGGAGGAGCAATGTTGGTGAGTAAGGTGTAAGGAGTAAGTTAGGTGTTGGAGGAGTGAGGGAGAGCTGGCTGGGTGTGGCAGCTCAAACTCGCGGAGTTCTGAGTGTATTGACGGTGAATGTATATAGTGTGTGATAATGTATAGTGTGTAAATATGTTGTAAATGTACATAAATGAACCTGAAACATTGGATATATAAGCAATATATGTGGACACATTTGAGACACATATAACACAGTGTCTTGGAACAGTACGAATGTTCTACTGCCATAATATTGTGTACGTGTTCATTAAACAGAGGATTGGTAAGAAAAAAAAATGTATTTGGAAATGTACGCAAAAAAATATTTGTGGTAACTCGCGTGTATTGAAGAATGCGGGCGATTGGCTTTGGGAGTCTATGTCATGGGCGACCACCAAATCGTAACGTCACACGCCCTTTTCCGGACCCCATTGCAGCCAAAGTACAGTACAACCTCGATTCAACACATCTCCGGCTAGTTCGCACACTTTTCAGGCCGGATTTACTCACCCGGTTCGACGAACAATGGTTCGCCGAAGCGAGGGATGTTCGAATTTGCTTGCGATGTCCAGACAGAGTTCACAGACTGGTAGAAAACTTTCCCATTCCATCACAGATTACAATTAATAATTATTTCATATGACAAGTTGGATCACACAAGTGGACTACACATGTGGACCACAAGTGGTCCACAAGCTTACGATTCTGGGACAGAGTTCACTGAGTGGTGGAAAATTTTCTCATTCTATCACAGATTACAATTAATAATTCCTTCATAAGACAAGTTGGATCACACAAGTGGACCACATAACAAGTGAACCATATGTACCAAACACCAGCCAGAATGGTCCACACAACAAGTAAAGCTTATTAACCAAACATCAGCCAGAGTGGTCCACACAAGTGAACAACTGAGTTTCCATGATTTTCGTTCACTGATTTGTGGCACACACATCTTTGTACATTAATTTAAAGGCTGAAGCGTGATTACCTAGCTACATGTGGTAAAATCTCCTTATAGACATTTTCTGTGATGAAACAAGATGAGTGAGGGTAGACAGATAAGAGAATACTGTACTGTAAACCTCACTTTACAGTGAGGTTTCACTCACTCTCGTCTGTGTCGTCATAGTTCAATGACCCATGAATTTGAAAGTTTCATAATAATAAATAATTTCTAAAACCAGTGTTTTAATAGCTTTTTATTATCCTAATTAAACTAAACTAAATAAAACCGAAAATATACTGTAATATGATAGACATCTGCTATTTGAGAAATTACTGTATGTTATTGGAACAACTCCAGCGTGAGTGGATGGGTCTAATCCTTGTACACACAGCACCATACGTGTTTTGTTCGATTTCGTCGCCACAGTTCAGTGACTACGGCCTCGAAATAATCAAATTAATAAATCAGTTCTAAAATAAGTTTTTTTATATCTCTTATTATCCTTTACTCCCTCCCTTCCTCACTCTCTCTCCATTCCACCCTCCCTCCCTCTCTCCATCCCACCCTCCCTCCCTCTCTCCATCCCTCCCTCCCTCTCTCCATCCCACCCTCCCTCCATCCCTCCCTCTCTTCCCCTCTCCATCCCTCCCTCCCTTTCTCCATCCCTCCCTCCCTTTCTCCATCCCTCCCTCCCTCTCTCTCTTCATCCCTCCCTCCCACTCCCACTCCCTCTCCCCATCCATCCCCTTTCTCTCTCCATCCATCCCCTTTCTCCCTCCATCCATCCAGAATTTAAGAAACAAATCAAATTAAAGAAAAAGTTAACTGGGTCAAGTGAATTAGGCTTATCAGTGAGCCAGTCCCTTCCCCACCACCGACACACCTCCCCCACCCATCCTCCCTACACCAAATACACACACACAAACTGCTTCACCTCAACACCCATACCTCCATCGCTCCCTCCATCCATCAATTCCTCCATCCCTCAAATCATTCATCCATCCATCCTTCCATCCCTCCCTCCATCCTTTCATCCTCCCTCCATCCTTCCATCAATCCATCTCCATCCTCTCCTTCCCTGGCTCCCTTCCAGCCTCTGCCTGCCTGCCTCTCCCTCCCAGCCTCTGCCTGCCTGCCTCCCTCCCTGGCTCCCTCCCAGCCTCTATCCCTGGCTCTCTGCCAGCCTCTGCCTGCCTTCCTCCCTCCCTGCCAAGCTCTGCCTGCCTGCCTCCCTCCCTCCCAAGCTCTGCCTACCTGCTTCCCTCCCAAACTCTGCCTGCCTGCCTCCCTCCCAAGCTCTGCCTGCCTGCCTCCCTCCCAAGCTCTCCCTGCCTGTCTCCCTCCCTCCCAAGCTCTCCCTGCCTTCCTCCCTCCCTGCCTTTTCCAGCCTGCCTGCCTACATTTCAGCCTCTCCATCCCTGTCTGTCTGCCCATCCACTCACCAGTCAGCCATCACTGACACAATGAGTGAATTTGGAGCCAACATGGTGCACGGATGTTCCTTGATTGTGCAGATATGTCCAACAAAGTCACGGAATGAACACTCCAGCCTCTTGACAAATCAAAATATAGTGTTAAAATTAAAGTTGCAGTAATTTTAGTGTATTTTAGTGCAGGCAGTTTTCATAAACTGTATTGTAGTACTCAACATACAGCAGAACTACTCAACACAGTGTTAATGGCATAATACACTACAGTATGTATTTACTGTACAGCATTCACAACTCCATGAGACTTCAAGATGGACATAACTCCAACAATAAGGTAAATAACGAATGTAACATAGTATTTGTTAGTAGAGTAATAATATATAGGTACAGTATATAATATGATAATGCATTTTTATTGTCTAAAAGAAAAAATAGACACTCATAAAAACACCTCCTGAAGGTCACCTCTTGCAATGAACTTGCAAAAACGATTCTTCGCGGCAGGGGATCGTATTCCAGGGACCTGTCCGAAACGCTACGCGTACTAGTGGCTGTACAAGAATGTAACAACTCTTGTATATATCTCCAAAAAAAAAAAAAAACAGGGGTTGGTCCCATATAGTACGTTGAATCGAGGTTGTACTGTAATTATTTTTTTTTTACATATCTAATCAGGGAAGGGTATTTAACATTTTCAAAAACAAAAAGAATTTTTTTCCTGAGAATTTATTTCCTGCACACAGGGGGGGGGGGGGGGTGTTGCCATATTTGGAAGGCGAGCAGCACAGTGGTTAACCCTTTAACTGCGCCGCCTCCATATATGACACCCCCCCCCCCTCCAGTGTGCAGGAAATAAATTCTCTTGGAAAAATTCTTTTGTTTTTTTAATGTGTCAAAAACCTTTCCCTTAGTATGGGTATGTCAAAAAAATTTTGAAATTGTACTTACTTTGGTTGCTATGGGGTTCGTAAGTTGGCGCGTAAAGTGATCATTCCCCATTTGCCCGTGACGTACGCTCCCGGGGCCAGTAGGGTGCGCGAGTTGCCGCGAATATATTTTTGTTCATTTTTTTGCGCACAGTTCCAAATACATTTTATTTGTTTTTACGTGCTAATCCTATGTATAATGAACATGTAGACTATATTATGGCGGTAAAACATCCATACTGTGTTACATGCATGACATGTGTGTCAACCCGTTCTTGCACTTTCTTTAAGTCAATATTGACTTATTAAGAGCATATGTGACATACTAATTTATTGTGAATATTTTAGTTTACCTTGAAAAGCTTCATATAAATCACCGATCTTACCTAACCTTCTTAGTATGTTAAGATAAGCATCTTATTGCTTCGTAATTACAATTATTACTTAACCTATTATAGGTATAGGTTATCTTGAGGTTATCTTGAGATGATTTCGGGGCTTTAGTGTCCCCGCGGCCCGGTCCTCGACCAGGCCTCCACCCCCAGGAAGCAGCCCATGACAGCTGACTAACACCCAGGTACCTATTTTACTGCTAGGTAACAGGGGCATAGGGTGAAAGAAACTCTGCCCATTGTTTCTCGCCGGCGCCTGGGATCGAACCCAGGACCACAGGATCACAAGTCCAGTGTGCTGTCCGCTCGGCCGACTGGCTCCCAGGTTAAGTAATAATTGTAATTATGAAGCAACAAGATGCTTATCTTAACACTTTCTGCTGATGAGGACTCCGCCCGGAGTCCTGTTTCGCCTCACCGCTTCCGCATGGTGGACATAAATTTATGTCCTCTTTTAAAATATTTGCATAAAATTCCATTTTAATCCGATTTACTTTGGGTTTGTTTCAAACTGCGCGCCATGAGGCTCTCTTTCTCACCACTAGGCTGCATGGTACAATAAGTTCAAGAAAGGTGTGGACCACTTCGATCAAATGGTATTACCATTTTACCCGGAAAACTCACAAGTGGACCTAAAAGATAACGTTTTATTTCCTGCAAATGGCTTTGCATAATGCCTTTGTTTTGTACAAATACAACACAACTGATCAAAAAAAGCTAACATTGCTACAGTTCCACGAGGTGGCAAATTGGGCCCTATTGTGCTGGGACCCGGAAGATTGGCCTCAAACAGCAACAGTATCTCAACACTTGCGGCATGCTCCAGACATAAATGATGACACAGGTCCTGCCTATGCTGACGCCATGCAAACTCCTGGACCATCTGGTGTGAGGCGGCCCTTGTTCACTTCAACACCTCAAACTGAAGCAGCAACCGAATCAAAACCCGAGATGTCTGGCACACTGCCATTTGACGAGACGGTTTTGTCAGATGACTCTGCCTCAAATGTTGAACCTCCAGCAATTCAGTTGATTCTGAAAATCGCATGAACTACAAACTGAAACGAGTATTTTGATACCAGAATGAACACTATCACATAAACTGCCATAAGTAGACTCGAACCTTCATAGATATTTTTTTGGGTGTAGCGTGTGTCCCAAACGGGTTGCAGATGGGTGACTTTAGCCGTTTATACTGGTAATGTATTTTGTATTTTGATACCAGAATGAACACTGTATCACATAAACTGCCATAAGTAGACTCGAACCTTCATAGATTTTTTTTTGGGTGTAGCGTGTGTCCCAAACGGGTTGCAGGTGGGTGACTTTAGCCGTTTATACTGGTAATGCTTCCCCCATATCATGTATTATATGCATATGTCTGTTTAGGGAATTTTATTCCGATCAATGTACAACCAAAAATAACTGTGTGCAACAAGTATAAACTTGACAAACATAACAAAAGTAAAAACATTTCGTGTGTGTTTGACGCTCACTGATATGTTCCAGCGTTGTTTTATATTTGGCGCTATTCAATCTTACACTTTGTTGATCTTTTTTACCTACGAGCTCATAGAACATTCTATTGCGAACACATTGACACAAAAATGAATGACGTACATAGAATAATAATGTCAGGAGAGTGAAATAAGTATAAACTTTCAAAGCGCCGTATCGCACATGTGTCGTCCCGTCACCGATACCGGGTAACAATTTCACCACTTCCCACACTCTTGCGGGTGGGCCGCAATCATTATTCTACGTTTATATTCATATCACCGTGTTGGGAATTTCATTGTGAGTCCATTGATACCAAAATTAACGCTGTAGGACAAGTGTGGAGGTGATAACAATCCCAAGAGTAAAAACATTTTGTTGCTGTTGGGCGCTCACGGCGAGTCATCTTCGTAGTTATTTATTTGGTGCTGGTATCCCTATACGTTTCGTGACTTTTCTTACTGATGTTCTTCTAGAGAATTTTATTGCGAACACGTTGGTACCAAAATGAAATATGTAGCTCGAGAACTAAGGTCAGGAGAGTAAAAAAGAGTATACACATTTTTGTTTTTACGCTTACGTGGCAAAAATGCCGCGCGCACATACCGCTTTTTTTTTTTACCATCCCAGGGGGCGCGAAAGTGTTATCATACTAAGAAGGTTATAAGAACCTATTATAGGTATAGGTTAAGTAATAATTGTAATTATGAAGCAACAAGATGCTTATCTTAACATACTAGAAGGTTAGGTAAGGTCGGTGTTTTCTATGAAGCTTTTCAAGGTATACTAAAATATTCACAATAAATTAGTATGTCACATATGCACGTATTTAATAAGTCAATATTGACTATATGAAAGTGCGAGAACGGGTTGCGTGTGTACACATATCTGACACATATTTCCATTGTATCATGCTAATTTATGTATATATATACAGTCTATTTACACACTATACACTATCACACACTATACACTATATACATTCACCATGAACACACTCAGAACTCTGCGACTGTCAGCTGCCACACCCTCACTCCTCCAACATCTTATTCTCCAACATTGCTCCACCCACCATGCTGTTATTGTTTTTATTACACTATTTACACATGTTATATATACCTATCTACATGTTTTATTTACCAGAACTATGCAAGTAAGCCGGTATTGTGTCCAAACAGTATAGTGGCCACCATACACTGCATGAGAAATCCCACAGCAGACGACGCTACGATTACGTCGTCACCTCCCTCACCAAAATTCCTCCTTCCACAATACTATGGGTAATGCTAATTATAACCACAATCCTGTTCACTAATTCCTGTAAATGAATAATTGACCACAAGTTTATTTTGAAAAGGAACCTTAGAAGTCGTTTGGAGATTCCTAGATGGATGAAATAATGCTGTGGTGCTGTGGCTAGCACTGTCAACATCGTGAACAGCATTGAATCACTGATATTTGAACATTGTACCCAGTCATTATCACACTCAGGCTCTTCTATAATACTATCATGACTAAATAATACAGGTTATATATATATTTTGACATTATTAGGCGATGCTGTGGTCACACGCTGAACAGCAGTGCTGTGCGCTCATGCTGCGTGCACTGGCTTTGGTTGCTCACTCACTACTGAGGCTCTCACACCTGGAAATGTGGACCATGATTTTATTTAAAGATGACTTCTGTTTACAAGAGCCCTGAGGAAGCTGATGTGAACCCCATGTAGCCGCGGGAGTTTTGAATGGAACGTGAAAAATACAAATACCTGTAGGCGCGTAGTGCACCCCCAGACGTGGGCCTGCAGGCGCGTTATGCAGTTAAATAATTAAAAAGAATTTTTATTTTATTTTTTGTGCAAACTACCATGTGGTTCATTGTTCATGTACATAAGAGAGTTCAAATCCACTTTCTGTTCTGTAAAAGAGCAATGCATTTCTTCCTTACTGTCTACGTCGTCATAATTACCAGGGTCAAGCTCACTTTCACACTCGATAGTTTGTCGTTCTTCCTTGATACTTGAACTTGAGTAAAAGTTATCTTTTTGAAGACGCAAGATAGTGTTTAATTCTTCTTGAATCTGCTTCTCAAAATCTGGACAGTCATCTTTAATTGGTTTGCCAAAGAGCCAGCTAGAGCCTACTTCGCCAGCAGTGTGCATATTAAGGTTCTGAGAAGAAAAAAAAATAGTTAATGGACAATGAAAATTTCCATCCGAGGAATTTAGGATGACATTTCTCACAGCTTCAGAAAGATGCAATACTGTAAGCCACTCCTCTCTATTCAAGTGGAGTTTCAAGAAATTATGTTGTTTTATATGAAAGGAGTTAGTGAATACTTATGAGTACCAGTAATAAAACTTTTCTTATTAGAAACACTACAACTGACATCCTTTTAAAATATACACCAAAAGTACCATCTTCATTTTTACTTCTCTTGATTCATTTATGAGATATCAAAGGCCTAAACATTCTGGTATAAGATAATATTTAGCCAATCAATCCTTTAACAATTTAATTTAGATTGCTTGGAAATATCTTGAGGAATGCTCATTAACCCTTAAATGGCGCATAGCTATATACCATTTGACACCCACAGGCGCATACCAAAAAAAAAAAAAAAAAAAAAAAAAAAAAAATTATTTTTTCTTCCTAACCTGTTAATTTGTGTTCACTGATCACGGGAAAAATAATAAAAAAATCGTAAGTGGCATATATTGCCCACTATAGGGCGGGGAAGTGTTGCAAAAATCAGGCGCTGACTGAGCGTGCGTCCCAGGCGGTCTGTTGATCGCCAGCTGTCAGGCCAGAGTTTCCACAAAGAGATAATTACCTAATTATTTCAATGTCTCTGATTGATTTTTCGTAGTTTTTTTGCTGTAATATTATTCAATAGTGTGTAGTGTGATATATTTATATAATAAAATGAGTGAATCATCGCTGTACTCAAAAATATGGTGTGCATATTGTTGATTCAATTATGTTCATCAAACAGTGAACAAATACTTTGTCGGTTATTACACTATATACACAGGTTATATATAAGTATCTGCATGTTTTGTTCACCATGACAAACTACTAAGTTGGTATGCTGAGTGGCCCTGGCAGTGGCAGGCAGTGACTGGCTGCCACTAGCTGCCACTCCCTCCCTCACCTCACCTGACTTGCCACCATTCTCCACCCACCATACTGTTTTTGCTTTTATATACAGACGTTATATATAAGTATTTACATGTTTTGTTCACCATAACTGTACATCTAAGCTTGTATGGTGAGTAAAGGCACAGAGACGTTGCTACTCACACAGTCAGCTGGTGGCGGCCGCCCTCAAGGCCAGACGCACTAATATTTCTCCTACAACAATACTGTTTGTGGTGTTATTATGCTATATACACACATTATATATAAATATCTACCTGTTTTATTCACCATACTTGTACAAGTAAACTGGTATGGTGCCCAAAGACCATCGTGGTCATCAGTAAACAACATGATAAGTCCTGCAGACGACGCTCCTCCCTCGCCAAAATGGCGGCTCCCAACCTCCTACTCTCGCAGTTATCTCACACTATACACACGTTATATATAAGTATCTACATTTGTGTTCACCATAGTGAACCACTAAGCTGGTATGGTGAGTGCAGTCAATAAAAGGTGGCCACACACACTCAAAAAACAACGCCACCATCCTCCCTCCCACAGCATTACTCCTCCCTTCATGGCGCACAGCGCCAAATATCACCACAATCCTGCTATTATCAGAACCCTGGTCAGTTTTATCACAGTCAGGGGTCTTCTATAATAATATCATCGCTACATAATAGCATGAACAAGTATATTATGGCATTTTTAGGCGATGCTGTGGTCGCAAGCTGAACAGCAGTGCTGTGAGCTCATGGTGCGTGCGTCAGGCTTGGTAGCTCACTCAATACTGAGGCCCCTAACACCCGGGAGTTTGGCCCACGATTTTTTTTTAAAATGGCGTCTGTTTACAAGAGCCCTGATGAAGGTGTGGTGAACCCCGTGTATCCGCGGGCCGTTTAAATCTTGCGTAGTACTCCAAAGCATCACATGATGCGATGCGCAATTTACTGCAAGTCGGTCAAAGCATCATATGATGCGATGCGCAATTGAAGGGTTAAGGAATGAGTTGACTGAAGGAAAGCAAAGGTGTACACATATTAACGATTAACTGGAATTTTTTTTTTATCTGTGTGCAAGATATCTCCATTGGACACCCAACCCACAAATCTGAAATGAAAGGAATTGATGATGTTTCGGTCCATCCTGGACCATTATCACATTGTGTAATGGAAACATAGTGGTCGAGAAAGTCAATTTATAAGGTAAAAGTGTGAGATGACATGTGAGAAGATTGAAAAATAGCAGTTAGATAAGAATTATAGGAATGTATGAAGTATGGAGATAACTTCCCATACTTCTGGCCAAAATTCCAGATGCATAAAGAAGGTTGAACTAGCAAAGTACTGCACAAGCATGGCCCTCTGAAAAAGACAGAGCTGCAGAAAAATGCCCGGGTCGGACACTGAGCAAGCAGTACCTGAAACCAAGGCTGGGCTGACCACCAAGGAACTAAAAAGATTACCTTAACCCCAGAAGACTCCAACCACGCCAGAATCCAGAGCAACAGCCGAACTGGGGAAATGAGGTAAAAGAATCCCCATCTCGACCAGTGCAGCTGAAAGGTGGCCATTGCTAGAACCTAGCAGTCAGGGAACGGTGTCACATAAGACGCAGAAGCAGAGACCAAATCGACTCAAAAATGTTGATGTCCAGCAAACCTACCGAAGAGACCAAGTCATTTCAATTATGCCTGAAGTTACCCCACTCCGAGACCTCGACGAAGGAGAGGGGAGGGAGCCTGCCCCAAAAGACCCAAACACCCCAAAGGAGGCAGAACCGACCAATTTCCCTGCAGGCCACAAGTAATGGCCTGAAAAAAAAACAAATCACAGGACCAAGAGTTGGTAAACCGAGCAAACAGCCAGCCTTCCGAGCAGGCTCCCTGGAGCTTATCTGGCTAATGTTTGTTATATTAGACCGGGACATTAGCTAGGGAGTTCAGACCTACCAGGGACCAGCCCCAGAACCTGGCCCCTTCAGAGAGGTTTCAGGGAGCAATGGCCCTGGAAAACCCCCTTATGGTTGGGTTTTCCTTATCTGCTATCGACCGTGGTTAGGCACCCACAAAGGTAGGCATAACAAAACAAACCCCACATGGTAAAAAACTAAAACAAAAAACCGAACAGAGAGGTAGAAACTCCCTACAATCCCAAGGAAACAAGCAAACATCACACTTTACTGCCATGCCGATCGTCCGCATAGCCTTCCCCGCCCCGAGAGGGGGAGGGGGAGCCCCGGACCTACCACGCCGGCTGCCTAGCATCAGTTCGGAAGCTAAGCTTCAACCAACTCGAAAAAAAACGCCGACCGGTGGGAGGGAGGGTTGCGAGGGACCCTCCGGGGCTCACCCAGAAAATGGCGTTTCATTAGATTCAACGCTGGTTTTCTGTGTGGAGCCCCTACGGCTCTTTGGAGCTTCATACCCAAAGAGAAAGAAAAGAAAAGGCTGACCCGGGAGGCGGCTGCCACAAACTCCGCAACGTGGAGCCGAAACAACAGGCTGCAACCTGTGACCCAAGGCAACAAGAACGCACAGGAGCAGATGCGCATAAAGAATGGGCGGCCAAAAACCTGTGCGACCCTCAAATCCCTGCGCCTGAAATGAGCCCTAGACGTCACCAACAGCAGCAAAAGCTGCAAACGTCCGAACAGCACAGGCGCAAGGACAGACCGCAGGCTGGAAGACTTAAAAACTCTGCGGACGACCTGGGTGACCCGAGGCCTGAAACAGGGAACGAGGGGAACCAGATCAACCCAAAGCGCATCCCCAGACATGGTACGCATGTAACGGCAAAAATAGTGCAACCTGACCACACAGGATGCACCCCCCCCCCCATCCAAACCAATCAAGCATCAATAACCCAAGAACCCCTCCAGAAAGCATTCATCTCGACCATCTCGATGGAGAAAGGGTGCAAATGTACAAACCTACCACCAGTACCAAAGAGCAGAAACCTGAACCGAAGGGGTTACCACAAACTGAGGAGAAGATAAAAAGGCACCCTGATCAAGGACTAGGACGGCTCAGGCAACTCATGAGCAGGTTGGATGTGAAACAAAACACGAGAAAGCGTACAAAACGGGGCAAATGTGACTTCCACCCCGAATGCAAGCCGGAGCGGCTCCGCCAGCGCCGCACAAAACAAGGCAACAGTAAGAAACATCAAATAACTGTAGTCCTGAAAACCCAAGAAAGGACAAGACAACCCGATGCGAAAGAGAAAACCTACGAAGCACAAGAAAAAGTGCATAGAAACACCAGGAACGTCATACTGTCGCCGAGACGAGGCTCGCAAGAGGGACACAGTCAACAAAGTCACCTGATCACCACAGAGATGGTGATACCCACGTCAAAATACCAGACGCAAAGAGCCGAGGAGAAGGCCAAATCAGTCACTTAGAGGACCGATCCGAACTGCCAAAAGAGGCGGAGCCGCGGGAAAATGCCCCGGGTTCGGACACCTATCAAGCAGCATCTGAAAATAAAGCTGGGCCGGCCACCAAGGGTCCATAAGAACTACTCTTGTGGGAATGGGCTCCAACTGAGCCAGAACCCAAAGCAACAGCTGGACCAGGAGAAGAGAAACAGGTACCCCCACCTCGACCAGTCCTACCGGAAGACATCCACCGTGAACGCCTCACAGGTGGGTAAGGGCACCACATTCGGTGGTCGTTAAGACGAGATCTTTCAAAAGAAGATAAGGAGAAGCTGAAACTGAACCTCGCCGAGGCAAAACGTTTAAAATGAGAGCAGGAATGAAGAAGAAATCAATTCTTTTTTCTACAAAGTGATAGGGGTAGGCAGACCAGTAAAGTGGTACATAAAGGCAAACCAACAAAATCATTAGAGAGAGGGAGAGTGAAGAAAAAGAAGAGGGGGAACAAGTTCCTGAAGATTGCGTACACCAACATAGATGGAGTAAGATCGAAGGTACTGGAGTTAAGTGATGTAATACAGTGGCAGACACCAGACATTGTTGCACTCACGGAGACTGTTACGACCCTGGGTTCCTCAGTTGGAAACCAGAGGTCAAATTGAGCTAAATAAACTACCTTATATTATGTGGGACGCTTGCCGATGTGTCTTTGTTCGTATCTTCCTTGCCAGACGTAAGACGAATCTTGTTTCTCACAGAGCATTTAAAGACTGAGCTTGTGGTTGATTATTAATTAATAAAAAAGGCATCAACTATGTTTACAAATGATTAGAAAGTATTAGTAAAGTAGATCCAAGTAAATTTGGATATAGGGCTGCTGTACGATTAGCTGAGTAGTTGGCCGGCAGCGAGTCAGCTGGAGGAAGCTGAAACTGGAGACGCTCCTCCTCCTCTGGTTGGCGTCGTGATGAAAACAACCTTCTCCCCTTCCTCCTGCTTCTCTCCCTTACCTATTTCTGTGTCTAGTTTACCAAGATAAGTACTGTGTTGTGTTCACATTGTCTGGCATAAGTGTGTTCTATGTGTAGAGTATTACTGTGTTAATTAATTAGGTGATCACTAGTGTTTATATTGCTAAATTACTCTAAGGGGGTCCCAGTGGAACTACGTGGGCTCCAGTAGTACCAGTAAGCTACCTAGAGTCCTTGCTAGTGTCCCTTGCCTAGTAGACTTTACCCTAGCTCGTGCTCATTGTAAAACCTTGTATCCTGCTTATGTGGACCAAGCCTTTTAACGTAAGATAGTGTGGTAAAGTAATTATTGTTATTGGTGTGAATGTATATGGGGGGTTGTTAAGAGGGTTTAATAAATTAGTTAGTTTTAAAGTTTTAAAGGAGTATCCATTCTTCCTGTGTAGGAGATCTATGATCTACCTTTAGGCTGACCTTTTTGGAAGCCACTATAGTTCAAAATGTTTTTATTTTTATTGGGGGGCTGGGCCTTTAAGATTTCCATTACTTGGGATACATCTTGAATTCTAACTGCTGACCCTACTCCATAATACTAGACCCCATATAGCAGCTCACATTTTTTAACAGAGACAAAACTTGAAGATGTTATTTTAAATGAGGTCATATTCCCAAGGGGCTACTCAATTTGGAGACGGGACAGAAAAATGAGGAAAGGCGGTGGCGTTGCTGTGCTGGTGAAAGAACACCTAAAGGTGAACGAAATAATGACTGCCAATCCACAAGAAGTTGACATAATAGCACTAGAGATCTGCCATGAGGATGAGAAACTAATGATCATCAATGCATATAGTCCACCACCAAGCAGCACATGGTCAAAGGAGGAGCTAGATAGTAAACGAGAAGGTCTTATAACAATAATGAGAGAGATCATAGCGAGAGCGGATAACGATAGATCACGGCTGTTGATAGTCGGAGACTTCAACTTGAAATCCATAGACAGGGAAGCATATGAAGCTAAAACAGAAGATTTTTGGACCTGTAAATTTGTAGACCTCATCCTGGAAACATTCTTGTATCAACATAGTAAACAAGCTACGTGGATGAGGGAAGGGGACGTTCCCTCCATGCTAGATTTGATATTTACCAGGAACGAGGAAGAAATATTTGACATTCAGTACCTTCCTCCCTTGGGTAAAAGTGACCATGTCTTTTTGGGAATAAAGTATGCAATGTGTTATAATCTGGAAGAAAATAAGAAGGTTGATGCAATTGAAAAACCTGGCTTTAGGAGAGGACATTATGGCAACCTTAGAAAATTTTTTAGTGAGTATAATTGGTCAGATTTGTTGCTAGGCAAGGAAGTGAATGAGATGTATGTCAAGTTTTGTGAAATATATGACAAAGGCACAAAAAAATTTATACCAAAACAGAGATGCAGAACTAGGAAACAGGATTGGTTCAACAGAAATTGCAAGAGGGCCAGAGACCATAAGACACAAAAATGGAATCAATACAGGAAGAGGCCAAACCCCCAAACATACCAGCGATACAAAGATGCGAGAAACAATTGCACGGCAGTGAGGAGAGAGGCAGAAAGAAATTTTGAAAAAGAGATTGCAGACAAATGTAAAACAGAACCAGGCCTATTCTATAAATTCATAAACAACAAATTGCAGGCAAAGGATAATATTCAGAGGTTGAAAATGGGAAATAGATTCACGAAAAATGAAAAGGAAATGTGTGAAACATTAAACGAAAAGTTCCAAAGTGTGTTTGTACAAAATGAAATCTTCAGGAAACCAGACACAATAAGAATTCAAGAGAACAACAGAGGTGCCTAGAGATGAAGTGGAAAAAATGCTCAAGGAGCTAAATAAGAACAAAGCAGTTGGTCCAGATGGAGTTTCACCATGGGTTCTGAGAGAATGTGCACCTGAGCTCAGCATTCTACTTCAACTGATTTTTCAGGCATCCCTGTTTACAGGAGTTGTAGCTGATGTGTGGAAAAAGGCTAACATAGTTCCAATCTACAAAAGTGGAAGCAAGGAAGACCCCCTTAATTATAGACCGGTATCATTGACAAGTGTAATTGTCAAAATATTGGAAAAAATAATTAAAACTAAATGGGTAGAACACCTGGAGAGAAATGATATAATATCAGACAGACAGTATGGTTTTCGATCTGGAAGATCCTGTGTATCGAATTTACTCAAGTTTCTACGATCGAGCAACAGAGATATTACAGGAAAGAGATGGATGGGTTGACTGCATCTATCTGGACCTAAAAAAGGCTTTTGACAGAGTTCCACATAAGAGATTGTTCTGGAAACTGGAAAATATTGGAGGGGTGACAGGTAAGCTTCTAACGTGGATGAAAAATTTCCTGACTGATAGAAAAATGAGGGCAGTGATCAGAGGCAATGTATCGGACTGAAGAAAGGTCACAAGTGGAGTACCACAGGGTTCAGTTCTTGCACCAGTGATGTCTATTGTCTACATAAATGATCTACCACTTAGTATACAGAATTATATGAACATGTTTGCTGATGAAGCTAAGATAATAGGAAGGATAAGAAACTTAGATGATTGTCATGCCCTTCAAGATGACCTGGACAAAATAAGTATATAGAGCACCACTTGGCAAATGGAATTTAATGTTAATAAATGCCATGTTATGGAATGTGGAATAGGAGAACATAGACCCCACACAACCTATATGTTATGTGAGAAATCTTTAAAGAATTCTGATAGAGAAAGAGATCTAGGGGTGGTTCTAGATAGAAAACTATCACCTGAGGACCACATAAAGAATATTGTGTGAGGAGACTGTGCCACGCTTTATAACTTCAGAATTGCTTTTAAATACATGGATGGGGATATACTAAAGAAATTGTTAATGACTTTTGTTAGGCCAAAGCTAAAATATGCAGCGGTAGTGTGGTGCCCATATCTTACTTAAGCACATCAACAAACTGGAAAAGGTGCAAAGACATGCTACTAAGTGGCTCCCAGAACTAAAGGGCAAGAGCTACGAGGAGAGGTTAGAGGCATTAAATATGCCAAAACTAGAAGACAGAAGAAAAAGAGGTGATATGATCACTACATAAAAATAGTAACAGGAATTGATAAAATCGATAGGGAAGATTTCCTGAGACCTGGAACTTTAAGAACAAGAGGTCATAGATTTAAACTAGCTAAACACAGATGCCGAAGAAATATAAGAAAATTCACTTTCGCAAACAGAGTGGTAGACGGTTGGAACAAGTTAGGTGAGAAGGTGGTGGAGGCCAAGACCGTCAGTAGTTTCAAAGTGTTATATGACAAAGAGTGCTGGGAAGACGGTACACCACGAGCGTAGCTCTCATCCTGTAACTACACTTAGGTAATTACATAGAATGGGCGACGCCTAGACCACGCTGACTCGAAGACGTCCATGGCCAAGAGTCTATACGTCCGGCAAATCCGCGAACAGAGGAATGAACCAAGACAGCAGTCCGCCAGGACGCAGGACACACCCCAGACATGAACTTCTCAGTTAGCCAAACCCCGAGAATCCAACAAACGAGCCACACTGAGGAACCAACCCCAAAGGTCAACACCTAAGAGAAACCCTGTGGTTCCGGCAAAGAACCGCCAGAGAACAGTCCGAATGGAGCTGAATGGTAGAGCACCAAGTGACCCAAACCCTCCGAAGCGCAAATCAGACAGCCACGAATTCCCGAACCGTGCTGTGAGCCCTACGGATGGACAGACCCCACCATCCCCGGCCGACCTGGTCACAAAGCCCCAGCTGAGAGATGACCCGTCCGTGAACACATCGAGCGAAGGCTCGGGGAGGTGCCAAGGCACGGAACCCTGAAAACCCCAAAGAAGCAGCTGGCGACGCAGCACCAACACAAGAACCCGGGAGGAACGAACCCAACGATTGCAAGAGAGGCAGAAGGGGAGTCTCCGAAGGAACCAAACAGACGCCGAAGTCAAACCCGACCCCTCGTGCAGACCAGTACATCTAAGTTCACACTCCCGCACAACTGCTTGAGCAGCCGCTGAGCATCTCGGGACCCCTCATGAACAGCCGAAGGCGGGACCACAGCCACAGTAACACTTCTGGAGGAAAAGACAAGGAGCGGCCCAAGAGCTCTAAACAAGGCCCAGCCAGGTCCGAACCCGGGACGGAAACAGATGGAATGGCCTCCAGATCACCAGGAAACCAAACCTGGCGATCTGGAAAGAACCACACCCCTGGCGAGCAGACAAGCGAACCGACTGGGAGCCTGTTGGAAATTTCCAACACTAATACAATACTGTTGTATTATTATTAATTATTACTAAAATCTACTAATTACTGTAGTAACTAAAATTAACTAACAGTAGTGTTCACATGAACTAATAATTGTATCTGTACAATAATGCTAGAATTCTTACGTAACCAAACACCAGTATTGCGTCAGATTCTACCAAAATAAACACATTTATATCCAGTGTGTTAGAGAATTGAGTTTAATTCTCTAAAAACAACAGTATTCTGTGTGATAATTATTTACTGATAACCTGACTCCCAAATAATGCCAAATCGAGAGTTTCTAGTTAAAACTGTTATCTGGTAATAAATTTAACGTCACGCGTGAATGCCATGGAGAGAATTAAAATCATTTCCATTTCTCGTTTACCATCGTAAGACGAGAAAGCAATAATATTTAACTCCCTAGAATTATAACCCAGTCTTTATCAAAGCATTTTAGCCACAACTGCGAGAAATATTATTATTCGTGGTGAATAATTTGTATGGCGAATGCGGGACGCCGGGGAGGGAGAAAACGTGTGGAGACGCCAGCGTGAGAGGAAGGCGCCTGAGTGCGGCGTGAAGACTTGTTGTGGAATTGAGCAACTCCATTGGTGTCAGAGTCTAGGATACGTTGTGGTGAATCGTCAGCAAGATTTAACCTGACATTCAGCCCGGAACTTGTCAATTTGTTCTACGTAATCCATCGTGACCGGCCAGATAAGAGCGTCGACATCCAAGCCAAGCTAGCCACCACGTGTTCGCCATTGTGACGCTAGAGCCTGGGACGCGAGTTTCGGCAAGCTTCAACTTATACAGTGCCCTATTAGCTAAGTACACATATAACTCCCTTTTGATGCATCATTAGAGATTGTATATAGCAGGGTAGCTTGTCGTCACGCCGAGCGACATAAATAAAACACACGTTAGTAATTTTCTATTACTTTCATTCCCAATTTCTTGAATATAGGTATTTAGTAGCCTAATACATTGCTACGTAATATATCTTAATTTACAGCCTGCGTGTGAGGAATTCCCCAAGCTGTTACTTTACCCGTGTTATTCATCTCCCAGTGTTCTACGAAGAATTCCTGAGATTCCGAGGATGATTCGTGACTGATGTCTTTGAAAACGTCTTCAAGCTAAGACTTTTTCGTATTTCTTTATTATTCAAATTATCTGTACTTGATTGTCATTATAGAGTACTGTGCACTGGAAGTAACACGTGTTTATTATAATTATTAATTTCTGATATTTATGATCTATATTCTTATTGGTGACAAATTTACTATTGATTCTCTAATTGGTCATAGATTAGGTTATTACACAATGAACTGGTGTACGAACCACACTAGTTCCTACACATATATGAAGTTCTAGCAATAACCCCCCAATGTAGGTGTTTGAGGCTTTGATTCAAGTAAATTATTTATACAGCCCATTAATTACTCAAGTGATTATATTTCCTAGTATTTATCCATAGTCACTGGTTCCTCTAGGAATTTTTAATGATCACATTTTATTAGTTTCCCTCTTTACTATAAAAGCGGGTGGTCCTTCGTAATTGATTTCATTACTTTAATAATTAAATAAATAGAGTCAAGCCCCAAATGTCCCACAGAGCCCACACCAGCCAGTCATCGAGGTAGGCCAGACACCGAATCCCAAGCAGACTCAGAACGGGCACCAAGATCCGGTAAAGATGCATAAATACACCAAGTGCCAATTACAAAATAGGGAAGGTAACAAAAGCAGCAAGCCTGAAGCCCCACCACCAACTGTGCCAGTCCCGGAAAACTGGAGAGGAACATGCCAAGAATTGACCTGGAGGTCCAGGGTCACCATCCAGGCACCCGGCCCGAACAGAAGCCGGACAGGAGACAACAGTCCTCCGATGAGGGCACAGAATCCAGGGCGCAAACTGAAGAAGTCCAAAAGAATCGCAGATTCGACAGGCTCATGTCTGCAAAGAGCAGACGGGAACCCCAGAAGGATGGGGCGGATCGACCACGTCCAACGCACCCACTAAGATGACATGACGAAGGCGCAGGGGAGAAGCCCACCCCGTCAGCCCTGAACCCCCCAATGGGAGCTGGTCGGCCGAGCGGACAGCACACTGGACTTGTGATCCTATGGTCCCGGGTTCGATCCTGGGCGCCAGCGAGAAACAATGGGCAGAGTTTCTTTCACCCTACACCCCTGTTACCTAGCAGTAAAAAAGGTACCTGGGTGTTAGTCAGCTGTCACGGGCTGCTTACTGGGGGTGGAGGCCTGGTCGAGGACCGGGCCGCATGGACACTAAAGCCCCGAAATCATCTCAAGATAACCTCAAGAAGGGGGAGAAGCCGTCCACCGCCCTCACCAGAGGCAGGAAGACAACCAAAAGCGCCCACTAACTGCGGGACCATGCGAGAGACAACAGAGCAAGCTGCTCCCCCAGCGCCCCGTCAACAGAGAAGGGAACAGAGCCCCCTCCGAAAGAAAAAATATACAAACACATATATACATATTATGTATATACACATACACACAAGGTATGTTACACACACGTGCATATGCACATACACATGTGCACACACACACGTGCAAAGACATGCTACTAAGTGGCTCCCAGAACTGAAGGGCAAGAGCTACGAGGCGAGGTTAGAGGCATTAAATATGCCAAAACTAGAAGACAGAAGAAAAGGAGGTGATATGATCACTACATACAAAATAGTAACAGGAATTGATAAAATCGATAGGGAAGATTTCCTGAGACCTGGAACTTTAAGAACAAGAGGTCATAGATTTAAACTAGCTAAACACAGATGCCGAAGAAATATAAGAAAGTTCACTTTCGCAAACAGAGTGGTAGACAGTTGGAACAAGTTAGGTGAGGTGGTGGTGGAGGCCAAGACCGTCAGTAGTTTCAAAGCATTATATGACACAGGGTACACATGCACATGTGTACACACACACATACACGTGAAAAGAAAATTACAAGCCGCCAACCAGTGGGCAGAGAGCACCACACCGGCCAGGCGAAGAAGGCACAAAACTGCATCAAAAGGCCCACTTCGACAACAAAACGTCAACGTCCCAGCACGACCACAATACGTGCCAAGACCCAAAAAGGTCAGTCTACAAGCCAGGAAGACCCCAGAACTCCAGAAGGCAGAACCGGGTCACACATGAGGAAACAAAACCCCCTGAACCCACAAAGGGGGGCCCAAGAGAAAGAAACCTCCGGAACGAGACCAAAGAACCCAAAGGAACCTGGAATCGAACCAGGGGGAGCCACAAACCACCACATTTGCCGGCGGAGATGCACCATAGAAAGGCAAAGCACAGCCCCCAGACAGAACTCCCAGGGAAACGGTCAAAACTGACCGAAAACCGAGGGACAAAGTGTGGGGGCAAGCATAACAGCCAGGGACACTGAGCCTGAGCCCAAGGGCCTAGACCCAAAACAGACAAAATGGAAAACCCGGTGTAAAATCAACACTCAAACGTTCCCAGAGGAACAGGAAACGGGCAGAAAACACCAGAAAAGCAAAGAAACGACAACAGGAGAATAAAACCCCTGAAAAAGGTGAAAAACTCACCCAAGACGCTCGCTCGCACACCCAGGCACATGTAAACAAACCGCAACGCCGCCCTGGTGGCCACGCCGGGAAACCGGCAGAAGAAAATGGCCACCAGAACAGAGGGCTGTGACCGACGCAAATGATACGAAAACACGCCAGCAAAAGTGGGAAGCAAGCAGACTGGGTGGGCAAAAAACTCCGCCCAGAAGCAGAAAACCCAGGCAGGGGCAAACCGCCCCAGAACTTTAGCAGGCATCCCCCACAGCCCCGGGAACCCGCAACAGAGGCCCCGGGGCAGAGCCGTCCACCAAGCCCTCCGCTCTTAAAGAAAAGGAAGAGTCCATGGGAAAGGCAGCAAGAAAGGGCCGCAGGTAAGACCCAGAAGCATTGGCCGGAGGAACAGGCTCGAAAACCTCCGTCCCCAACCCAAACGGGGCAGCCCCCGAAAACCGCCCGAGTCTCAGCCCCAACTAAACCCCGCCCCGATCCCGAATCCCGCAGACGGTCTGGAGCCGGGAACTGGGAGGGAAAGGGGTAAACAGCACCTAACCAAAATGGGGCAGTCTCGGGGCATCCGAGTGGGAAACCAACCTAGCTTGCAACACGGATGCCGCCTGTACTCTGAACAGTAATAACATCAGGAGAGTACTGGAGAACAAGCAGAGAATCTCTCTCCCAAGACTCCGGGTCAAAGTGTCAGTGACCCAACAGGCAACATGATGGAGGTAAAAGTGGCGACTGTCACCCGAGACAAGGGCACAGCAACCAACGATCCCGTATACCTGGTTGATACCTGGTTGATGGGGTTCTGGGAGATCTTCTACTCCCCAAGCCCGGCCCGAGGCCAGGCTTGACTTGTGAGAGTTTGGTCCACCAGGCTGTTGCTTGGAGTGGCCCGCAGGCCCACATACGCACCACAGCCCGGTTGGTCCGACACTCCTTGGAGGAGTAAATCTAGTTTCCTCTTGAAAATGTCCACGGTTGTTCCGGTAATATTTCTTATGCTTGCTGGGAGGACGTTGAACAACCGCGGACCTCTGATGTTTATACAGTGTTCTCTGATTGTGCCTATGGCATCTCTGCTCTTCACTTGTTCTATTCTACATTTTCTTCCAAATCGTTTACTCCAGTACGTTGTTATTTTACTGTGTAGATTTGGTACTTGGCCCTCCAGTATCTTCCAGGTGTATATTATTTGATATCTCTCTCGTCTTCTTTCTAGTGAGTACATTTGGAGGGCTTTGAGACGATCCCAATAATTTAGGTGCTTTATTGCGTCTATGCGTGCCGTATATGTTCTCTGTATTCCCTCTATTTCAGCAATCTCTCCTGCTCTGAAGGGGGAAGTGAGTACTGAACAGTACTCAAGACGGGACAACACAAGTGACTAGAAGAGTACAACCATTGTGATGGGATCCCTGGATTTGAAAGTTCTCGTAATCCATCCTATCATTTTTCTGGCAGTCGCAATATTTGCTTGGTTATGCTCCTTAAACGTTAGGTCGTCAGACATTATTATTCCCAAATCCTTTACATGCTGTTTTCCTACTATGGGTACATTTGATTGTGTTTTGTACTCTGTATTATGTTTAAGGTCCTCATTTTTACCGTACCTGAGTACCTGGAATTTATCACTGTTAAACATCATGTTATTTTCTGATGCCCAGTCGAAAACTTTATTAATATCAGCTTGAAGTTTTCAATGTCCTCAGCCGAGGTAATTTTCATACTGATTTTTGTGTCATCTGCAAAGGATGATATGAAGCTGTGACTTGTATTTTTGTCTATATCTGATATGAGAATAAGGAAAAGCAGCGGTGCAAGGACTGCATAAGATGGGTTGGAACCTGGAAGACACATTCAATGGTCCACTGAGCCCAGACAGGGGTTTCCAGGGCCCGTAGGCTGACTGCTACGGGAAGCCCGGGCAAGGTGTTGCTAACCGGTTAAGAAACCCAAAAATAACAAGAGGGTAGAGGACAACACTGAAAACCCCTGCAACGTGTACAATCACAGGGGCCTAGCAGAGGGCCACCAAACACTACCAGTGGAACTATAGCCACACTAGGCAGACCCCCACCAGGCAATTGAAAATAAAAACAAAAGAAAACCCCCGCAAAAGTACACCGTCTCCAGAGGCAACAGGAAACGGTCGCCGCTTAGGTGGCAGGTCGCGCAACACCTTGACGCCCTAACCAGCACAATACCAGTCCCTACCCAGGGCCAAACAAGGGCCCCAAGCCCCAGCTGGCCCCAAGGGCCAGCTGGGGCTTGGGGAGAGTAAGTAAGTAATTATCAAAAGAAGGCACCAAACCGGGAAGGCTATGTAGCACCATCAAATACGCAAAATAATCAGAGGGCGCTAAATATCACCAAGGATGCCAATACGAGAACAAAAACGCATAAGGCGAACGATATCAAAAGTATCCGAGTCACCAAGAATTCTATCGAGGGACAGGTGACCGCGAGGGGCGGTCGGAAAGCAAGACACACGCTCGTCCTGGAAGTCAGGACATTCAAGAAGGACATGCACGACCGTAAGAGGGACAATGCAACTAGGACAATAAGGAGCAGGGCGGCGCTCCATCAAGTGACCATGGGTTAAGCGAGTATGGCCAATACGCAACCTCGCTAGAGCTGTTTCCCACCGCCGGTTACGGTGGAAGGAGGACGGCCACGAGGAAACACAACATTTAAGAGTACGTAGCTTGTTACCAGTAACAGACAACCAAGAAGCCTGCCAACGGGTAAGGACTGAGGAATGGATAACCGGGTAAAAGTCGGAATACGGAATGCCTTTACGAGAGATGGGACAAGAGCGGACAGCTTCCTTAGCGGCAGCATCCGCACGCTCATTTAAAGACACGCCAATATGGCTGGGAACCCAACAAAACTCAACCGACTTAAATTTACTGTGAACGAGAAACAGCCAATGCTGGATCTCGACAACTACCGGATGAACTGGATTAAAGCACCCGAGAGCCATGAGGGCACTACGAGAGTCAACAACAACCACAAAGGAAGACTGACAACGAGAAAGCAGGAGACGAAGAGCATAGAGAATAGCATAAAGTTCCGCTGTAAAGATGCTAGTCTCCGGAGGCAAGCGACACATATAAGTGCGATCAGGAAAAACAACAGAGTAGCCAACACCGTCCGCTGACTTAGACCCATCGGTGAAGACAGAAACGGAGCGGGAGTGAGAAGAAAAGTGCTCGAGGAAAAGGCGTTTTAGAACTGTAGGAGGGGTAAAAGCTTTAGTGATACGAGTCAAGGATGTACAAAACCGCGGAAGAGGGACCCTCCACGGGGGCAAAGAAGGAACAACACGAGGAGAAACATCAGAAATACGAACGGAAAGAGAATCCTGCAGGCGAGATAACCGGACAGAAAGAGGGAGGTGGTGAAGAGGAACAGGAACCGCAGGAGGGGTAAAAGTTAAAGCACGACAGAGACGAGAGGAAGGATGTTGCAAGGACCGCGCAAGATAGCGAAGACAGTAGCGATCACGGCGGTCCTGGAGAGACAGGAAGCCAGTGTCAACATACAAGCTAAGGACGGGAGTCGAACGAAAGGCACCAGAACTGAGGCGCAACCCAGTATGGTGCAAAGCATCAAGACGGCGAAGAGTAGAAGGAGAAGCAGACGAGTAAGCAGGGCAACCATAATCGAGCTTAGACAGGACGAGAGAGGAATGTAAAGCAAGGAGAGTGCGCCTATCTGCCCCCCAAGAAGTATGGGACAAGACCCGAAGGAGGGTAAGGGACTTAGAGCACTCAACACGGAGGTAAGAGATATGGGGAGACCAAGACAAACGAGTGTCAAGGAATAACCCCAAAAGCTTCGCGGAATCTTTGTATTCAAGGGGATGACCATAAAGTGACAAAGAGGGACGAAGAACAACCCGTTTCCGCGTAAAAGTCATGGCACAAGTCTTAGAAGTAGAGAACTTGAAGCCATGACCTGTGGCCCAAGACGACACGGCATCAATCGCAAGTTGAAGCCGGCGTTGAAGGAGAGGCGAATCATCACCCTGACAACAAAGGGTAAGATCATCGACATAGAGAGCGGAGAAGACACCAGAAGGAAGAGAGGAAAGAAGACCATTGAGGGCAACCAGAAAAAGAGTAGTGCTCAGAACACTACCCTGGGGCACACCTTCGTATTGCTGAAAAGGGGGAGAGAGAGCGGTACCAAGGCGCACCCGAAAGGAACGACGAGAGAGGAAGCTGCGGAGAAAGAGAGGGAGATGACCACGAAGGCCAAAAGAATGAAGTTGAGATAGGATATGATAACGCCAAGTGGTGTCGTAAGCCTTTTCTAGGTCAAAAAGGACGGCAACAACGGAGGTCTTCGCAGCAAAAGCAGTACGTATATAGACCTCCAAGTTCACCAGGACATCTGTCGTGCTGCGGCACTTGCGGAAACCAAATTGAGAAGGGGAGAGGAGGTGATGGTGTTCCAGGAACCACATCAGACGAGCGTTAACCATACGTTCAAAGAGTTTGCAGACACAACTTGTGAGAGCAATAGGGCGAAAGTCCTTAGGGGAAGTACCCAGAGACCCTGGTTTGCGAACAGGGAGGACAACGGCATTGAGCCAGTCCTCAGGGACTGACGACGACTCCCAGATCCGATTATACAGACTCAGTAAATACTGAGACGTGCTCGGAGGGAGATGGCGAAGCATCTCATAATGAATACCATCGGAGCCCGCCGCCGTAGAACCGCAGAGGGCCAGGGCAGAACGAAGTTCAGAGAGAGAGAAGGGATCATTATAGGGAAGCTGAAGATGAGTGCAGAAATCTAAAGGACGAGACTCAAGGACAGGTTTACGAAGAAGGAAAGATTGGGGAAGATGAAGACCAGAGCTAACAGAAGAAAAGTGGGAACCCAGTTCGGAAGCGACCTGCAACGGGTCCGCCACAAGAGTATCATGGAGGTGAAGGACCGGTGAAACATCGGGAACGAACTTGCCCGCTATCTTGCGGATACGCTTCCAGATCTGGGCCAGAGGGGTTTCGGACGTAATTGTCGAGACATAAGATGCCCAACATTCACGTTTAGCCGTACGGATGGCCCTACGGGCCACCGCACTCGCTTTCCGAAAGAAAAGAAAAGAATCGGTCGTCTGCCTACGGCGGTGCTTCTTCCAGGCTGCACGCTTACAGCGGACAGCCCGAGCACAGTCCGCATTCCACCAGGGAACGCACTTCCGTGGACCCCGAGAGGAAGAGCGAGGAATAGAGCGGAGGGCAGCGTCGAAGACAGTGTCATGAAAAAGGAGGAGAGCGCGAGAGAGGGGCAGAACGGAGAGGTCAGAGAGAGTAGCACTGAGGGAAAACAGGGTCCAGTCCGCCTTAGCAAACTGCCACCTAGGGAAAGAGAGGGAAGGGCGAAAAGAGAAAAAGGAAACAAGGATGGGGAAATGATCACTTCCATGGAGGTCATCAAGAACCTGCCATGTGAAATCTAAGTAAAGAGAAGAAGAGCAGAGAGAAAGATCAAGACAAGAAAGGGTGCGAGTTCGAGAGTCCAAATGAGTGGGCTCACCAGAATTCAGAAGAGACAGGGAAGAAGAGAGGAGAAACGGCTCAAGGAGGCGACCCCGGGTATTCGTCAGAACGTCACCCCAAAGAGAATGACGACAATTGAAGTCACCCAGCAGGAGCACAGGCTCCGGCAAGGAGTCTAGGAGGTGTTTCAAATCAGGAAGAGAGAGCGGGACACTCGGGGGGAGATAAATGGAACAAACTGTGTACCATTTCCCCACAAAGATACGAGCAGCAGAACAATGGAGAGGCGAAGGAAAAAGTAAAGGAACAAAGGGAACATCAGCCCGAATCAAGAGAGCAGAAGAATTAGAAGCCCCAGCAATGGCTGGGGGGGGGGAGAGAAAGGAATAGCCACGAAAACGACCAGGACGAGCACCAAGCATCGGCTCCTGGAGACAGACACAAAGGGGCGAAAACCGCGAAACCAGAAGTTGGAGTTCGAGGAAATTGGCGTAATAACCTCGAACGTTCCATTGAAGAATGGACAACGACGAGAAGAGAAAGGACAAAAACAGAGAACAAGGAAGAAACAAAGGCGAAAGACCAACAGAGCACGTTAAAGAATATCAGGGTCGGGATCAGGGTCAGCAAAGTCAGGGTTAGGGGGCATGGGTAAACTGAGCAAAGACGGAGGGAAGGAAACGGGAGAACAGATCAGAGGTGGGCGGGCAGGGTCCGGAGGAGGAGGAGGAGTAGGAGGAGGAGGAGACAACGGAGAGGAGCAGTCAAGGACAGCAGCAGGAAGAGGGGGAGTAGAAAGAGAGGAGCGCACCCCAGCAAGAGCAGCAACCGAAAGGGAAGCAGGGGCCAAAGAAACCTCCATAGCAGGAACAGGGGGCGCAAGCACTGAAACGGGAGTGGAAGGAGCAACAGAGCCAGAAGGAGGAGCTGAGGAAGAAAGCGAAGCCTTCTTACCCGCCGGGGAAGAGGAAGGAGAGGAGCCAGGCTTACGCTTCTGACTTAAAGAGACCGGTGTCCCAGCAACTACGTACCGGGCAACGGACTCCAGTGTCTCAACAGGAGAAGCCGAACGAGAGCACACACGACGGCCGTTAGGAGAGCGATGGACATCCGCCCGCACCGACAGGCGGCGGGGAGAGCCGATAGATGGAGGAAGAGGATGGGAAGGAGGATCGGAGGGGGACGAGGAAGGAGACACAGAAGACACGACAGACCGGGTAGAAGGAAGGGGAACCCCAGACAGAGGACCAGGAGGAGGATCCTTCGGGAGAGAACCCAAAGGGACAGAGGAGGGGGCAGTGGGCGCATCAGGGTCCAAGGCCTGGAAACGGTTGTGAGTCTGAGGAAGGCGGGAAGGACGAGGAGAGGAAGAGCGCAACACGCGAGCATAAGAGATATTAGCATAAGGCGGGAGCCGGCGAACCTGGCGCCTCGCCTCAGGAAAAGATAAATGCTCCCGGTGCTTCAAGTTGAGGACGGCTGCCTCAAGCTTGTAATGGACACACGCACGGGAGAAGGTAGGATGGGCCTCACCGCAGTTGAGGCAACGAGCCTGGGGAGAAGCGCACTCCGACTTAGAGTGACCTTCGCCACCACACAAAGGACAGAGAGAGACAGTCCCGGAGCAGCGGAGGGCACCATGCCCAAACCTCCAGCACTTGTTGCAGAGCCGAGGAGAAGGAATGTACTCCTGGACAGAGCACCTGGCACCAGCAAGAATGACAGAGGGTGGAAGGGTCCTACCATCAAAGGTAATCTTCACAACCCGGAGGGGTTGACGGCGACTACCACGAGGGGGACGAGTAAACGTGTCCACCTGGAGAATAGAATGGCCCTGGGCAGCGAGGATATGTCGAATATCGTCGTGGCAGTCGCGTAGGTCCCGAACACCGGTCGCAACATGGGGCGGGAGCAAAATAGTGCCAACACTGGCATTCAACTGGACGTTCTTCGAGACCCGAACGGGGGTCTCGCCAAGGCAGGATAAGGCAGCCAAGCGGGAAGCAGCATCCTGAGAAGGAGCAGCAACGACACGCGTACCGAGACGAGTGGGGTTAAAAGTAATGGAGGCATCCACGGAATCAATGAGATGTCGATGAAGGGAGAAATCGTCAGGAGGCGCAGAATCAAGAGGGAGGAGATCAAAATATTTGGCCCACGAAGCGGGACCAAACAAGGCTTGATAGGTAGCAGAACTGGAAGGAATCGAGCGAGGGCGGCCGTGACGAGAACGGCGGTGAGAACCCCCAGAGAGAGAGGGTTAAAAGGCGCAGTAGTAACAACTAGAGAAGGAGCCGCGCCAGGGGACGAGGTAGTCACCACTGGGGGCTTGGGGCTCGACCCAACCACAGAGGAGGGAGGGGAGCCAGGGGAAGGAGTCAGAGAGGCCAAAGGAGGAGCAAGGTTGGGGCCCAATGCAGCGGAGGCTACAGAGCCCGGTCTTCCAATACGGACCGACTCGGGGGCTTGGTCGCCCACCCCACGAGCCTGAAAAGGTAAGCCAGAAGCAGCCGAAACAGGGGTTATCATCTTGACGAAATTACGAATTCACTCACGAATGTGCCCCCACACCCACCATGGAGCCACAATTAGAGGCAGGACACCCAACAAGAAGCTATCGCCGATCTTGTCGGGGCCTCCTAGGGGTGCGTCGTGAGTATACGCCCCACAAACGCCACCTTAAGAAACCGACAGTCCGTCGAGATTGGGTTCAGTGACGAAGTGGGGATTGACAATAAAAGGTTCCCCTCGCTCTCGACGTCGGGTACTGCAGTTCTACGGGTGCAAGAGTATGCCTCCTCAAGCACCCGGGCGTCAAAGTAGAAGAAGTCCAAGGGAAGAACCAGAACGAGCAAAAGGTCGGCAGGAAACGGCAAGCAGATAGGAGAAGAGGGGGGAGAAAAACGAAACAGAAGGAAAAGGAAAAGATGCCCAGCAGAATTGGAGAGGACGGCAGCAGGAGCACAAGGCTAGAAAAGGACAGAGGACTGTCCCAAGGAGCATCACACTCCGGCAGCCGCCCACTAAGCCCCCAGACGGCGACAACGAGCTGAGCGGGGAGGGGGTGGGGCTTGGGGAGCCGGTCAGCTGAGCGGACAGAACGCTGGATTTGTGATCCTGTGGTCCTGGGTTCGGTCCCAGGCGCCGGAGAGAAACAATGGGCAAAGTTTCTTTCACCCTATGCCCCTGTTACCTAGCAGCAAAATAGGTACTTAGGTGTTAGTCAGCCGTCACGGGCTGCTTCCTGGGGGTGGAGGCCTGGTCGAGGACCGGGCCGCGGGGACACTAAAAGCCCCGAAATTATCTCAAGATAAGGGCAAGGCAAATGCCGAGCAGCAAGAACCTCTACGGGAATGGTTCCCGAACACCCCAGGGAAGATAACCCTGTCACGCAGGGGCAGTACTCACAGGGCGCTTAGGGAAGGAAGCCCCTAAGCGCATGCAGCCCTGGCACTGATGAGGTACTCCTGGCCACTGCACAACACAACACATGGCAGTGAACGCCGCACAAGGCAAACACTGCCTAGGAAACTGAGGCCAGAAACACAGTAGACATCACTCTCCATTCAAGTGTGGGTACAACAGACTGTGCTAAGCCCAAAGAGAACAAAGATGGACTGTCCGCTAGCCAGGACAATTCCAGAACCTCATAACACATGCAATAAAGCAAGGAAGAACCAAGCTTAAAGGAAGCTGGGTCCAGAACCGAGGCATAAACTGGGTCGCACAGGAGGTACATACAAAAGGGAAGCAGAAGAGCGAAGGCCCATGGCGAGTCCAACAACTGAGGCCAGCAAATCTTGCCGATATGCGAGATAAAAGGTGAAAAACAGGAAAACTGCCTCCCGGATGGAATAAATAGTTGAAGGAGGGCAGCCGACACCAAAGTAGCAGAAACCTTAAACCCCGCAAAAGAAACCTCAGCGAGTGTCCCAACATCCTCCAAAAGCAATCAGAATGAAGTTCTAGAAAGCTCAAGAAACACATGACAGAAACCAAGAGCAAGCTGATACGAAGGTCATCGGCAACCAAAGCGGCTAACAAAAGAGGAAGGCAAACACAAAAGACACCTTCCATCAGTCAAGCGTGTGAGAACGAAAAGCCCGCACCAAGCCCCAAGGGACAGTCTGCCAGCCGGGATAGGCTGTCCTTTGTTGCACCTCAAACTCAAACTCGTACAAGACAGGAGAACAAAACCCCCTCTCCCTGCGACAAAAGACTTTTCACAGAAGGCACTAAAGCCCACAAAGGGGTCAGACAGAACCCAAGGGCCTAAAAACTATCCCCCCCCCCCCCCGAGCCCCGGGAACTTCAGAAGAAGGCCTGTGACTGAACACTCATCCATGTCATTAGTGTGTGCCAGCTGAGCTGTCATCCATGCCATTAGTGTGTGTGCCAATAGAACTCCGCCACTGCTGGCACCTAGTAGTATGGAACTGAATCAGTGGTGATAAAAGCTTCAGGTTTCCCCACAAAAATTCCACGGTTGAAATTTATATTAACCCTTAAAACTGCGTAACACGTCATATGACGTGTTGAGTAATGTACCCAAAATTGCGCATCATGTCATATGACGTGTTGGAGTACTACGCAAGATTTAAACGGCCTGTGGATACACAGGGTTCACCTCACCTTCATCAGGGATCTTGTAAACAGACGACATGTAAAAAAAAATATCGTGGGCAACATTCCTGGGTGTTAGGACCTCAGTACAGTACTGAGCGAGCCACCAAGGCTGGTACACGCAGCATGAGCTCACAGCACTGCTGTTCAGCTTGTGAACAGCAGTGCTGTTCACAAGTATCACCTAAAAATGTCAAAATATATAAGTTCATGCTATTATTTAGTGATGATAGTATTACAGAAGACCCGTGACTCTGATAAAAATGTCGAGGATTATGATGATAGCAGGATTGTTGTGATAATTACCTCTGTAGTGGGAGGAGTAATCTTGGTGGGGAGGGAGGTAGCATTATCTGCTGACTGTGTGTGACCAACTTTTACTGTCTGGACTCACTATACCAGCTTAGTTGTTCGTTATGGTGAACAAAACATGCAGATACTGATATATAACATCTGTATACAGTGAATAAAAGCATAAAACAGTATGGTGGGAAGAGAAGGTTGGCGAGTCAGGTGAGGTGAGTGAGGGTGGGAGGGAGTCGCAGCCAGTGGAGGGCTAGCTGGTGTGTGGTGGTCACTCCTTGCAGCTGTTTGACTCAGCATACCAACTTAGTGATTCCTTATGGGTGAACACAAATAACATCACAAACAGTATCCTTGAAGGAGGAATGTCAGTGCATCTGGCCTTGAACCAGTGACGATGGGAGGGAGGGAGGGAGCATGAGTTGTGTGTGGCCACTTGTTACTGTCTGCCGTCACCATACAAGATTAGTGATTCGCTAAGGAAAACACAAATGTAAATACTTATATATAATGTATATAGTGTAATGACAGCAAAAGAGTGTTGAGAGAAGCCATTTTGGTGAGGGAGGTGGCGACATCTGCATGACTTGTCATGCTGGGTAAGGGTGGCTACTATGCTCTTTGGGCACTATACCACCTTGGTTGAACAGTTATGGCGAACAAAGCATGTAGATACTTATATATAATGTGTGTATATAGGGTAATAACACCACAAACGGTATCCTTGAAGGAGGAATGTTAGTGTGTCTGGCCTTGAACCAGTGACGATGGGAGGGAGCATGAGTTGTGTGTTGCCACCTGTTACTGTCTGCCATCACCATACAAGATTAGTGGTTCGCTACTGGAAACACAAATGTAGATACTTATATATAACCTGTGTATGTAGTGTAATAACCAACACAGTATTTATTCACTGTTTTATGAACATAATAATTGAATCAATAATATGCTCACCATAATTTTGAGTACAGCGATGATTCACACATTTTATTATATAAATATATCACACTACATACTATTGAATAATATTACAGCAAAAAAACAAAGAAAAAGTCAATCAGAGACATTGAAATAATTAGGCAATTACATCTTTGTGGCAACCCCCACCTGACAGCTGGGGCGAAGCAGAACTTCCCCGACGTTTGCTGAGTCAGCGCCTCTTTTTTGCCAGACTTCCCCGACCTATTGCAACCAAAATATGCCACTTAGGATTCTTTTTCCCCCATGATCAGGGAACACAAATTAACAGGTTAAGATTTTTTTTTTTTGTTATGCGCCTGTGGGTGACAAAGGCCAGATAGCCCTTAACATCACAGGGGTTAAATGTGACTAAAATCTAAACGGAATCTCAAATTCGCAATGGTTGACATTTTTTCATCCTCTATTATGTCGGACGACGTTGAAAGATGATGTCAAACTGACATTAAACCAACCAAAAATGCCCACTGGGCGACAACCTGATCCCTGGGCAGCACAATCAATTAGTTTGACAAACCCCCACCTCTTGCAGATGTGTGACAGATTTGCTCTAAACCAGCAAATAGTAGAGCCAACTAGGAAAGAAAATATCATAGACCTTATTTTTTACAAACAATGATGAACTGATTAGGGGACATAATGATTACAACTACTTGTTATTCAGATCACAGCCCGATCAAAGTTTAGACAAATACAGTGACACTTTGGCTTACGAATGCCCCCTCTTTACGAACTTTTCAGGTTACAAGCCCAATTTCTTCATAAAATCCGAATCGAGTTACGAATGTTGCCTCGGGAAACAAAGTCTGTTGATACACGTATGACCGACCTAGCGCATGGTGGTACGGCGACTGCTCCATAGTTTACCAATGCCTCCCACCTAGTGACAATCGCGCCCGAAATCTTTGTAAAGAATTTCAGTGTTTTTCGGAGTTTTGGTTATTTGAACAGAAAAACCAGTGTTGAATATAATGAAACGCCATTTTCTGGGCGAGTCCCGGAGGCTATCCAGGCTGAAAAAAAAAAAAATGGATACGTATAGCTTTCTGGCATCAGTGAAAGTGCTAGGAGTTCTTGCCTACTGGGGACCACAAGCCAGAACCTAGCCTTCTCAGAGAGGCGTGAAGAGCAATGGCCTATAGAAACCCCCATGTGATTGGGAGCATTCTATGTCTGCCATCGACCGCGTCTGACACCCAAAACAAACCCCCTATTCTGGTGAAACTATTGCTACCGAAAGCCAAACGAGTGGACAGAACTCCCCAAACAAAAATTAGCAAACTAGCATAACGTCATCACATTGCCGCAGCTGTCTTTGCAACCCCCACCTCCCAGGGAGAGGGAAAGGGGAGCCCCAGACCCCAATGCCAATGATTCAACTCCCAGTTCTTAGGCTGGATGTCAAAACAGGTGAAAACACTGCTGACTGGAGGGAGGGAGGGATGTCGGGGAGCCTCTGGGACTCGCCCAGAAAATGGAGTTTCATTACATTTCAATGCTGGTTGCCTGGGGTAGAGCCCCGTCGGCTCCCCAGAGCTAACTACCCAAGGACAAGGAAAAACAGTGACTTACCAGGGAGGCGGTCAGTCTTCACTTCTTAATGCGAAATCGAGACAACTGACTGCAACTGCCGACTCAACGCAACGCAGGCCCGACTAGGCCCAGGAACATTCACGAGGAAGAGTGCAGCCAGGACCCTGTTTGACCACCAAAAACCCAGAACCTGAATGTCAACCCAAGACATGTTGCCAAAGACGGCAGCCAAAGTAGCAAACTTACGACCGTCGTGGGCATGGGGATAGACCGCAAGCTGGCTGGACTTAATAACCCTGTGGACGACCTGAGAGACCCAAGCTCGGAACAGGGAAGAAGGGAAACGGCGTCAACCCAAAGCACATCCCTGGCAACTCAAGCCGTGGCGCGCAAATAACGGTGGAGAGCCGCAACTGGACACGACACATGATGCACCCCTGGATTCGTAATCCTAGGATCCGGGTTCGATCCCTGGTGATGACGGAAACTAAAAGCAGCGTTTTTTTCACCCTCATGCCCCTATTACTGAGCAGTAAATAGGTACCTGAGAGTTAGACAGCTGTTATATGGGCTGCTTGCTTGCTTCCTCCCTCCCTCCATGTGTGTGTGTAATTACCTAAGTGTAGTTACAGGATGAGAGCTACACTCGTGGTGTCCCATCTACCCAGCACTTTTTGTCATATAATGCTCTGAAACTACTGACAGTTTTGGCCTCCACCACCTTCTCACTTTACTTGTTCCAACCGTCACCACTCTGTTTGCGAAAGTGAATATTCATATATTTCTTCGGCATCTTTGTTTAGTTTGCTTAAATTTATGACCTCTTGCTCTTGAAGTTCCAGGTCTCAGGAAATCTTCCCTATCGATTTCATCAATTCCTGTTACTATTTTGTACGTAGTAATCATATCACCTCTTTTTCTTCCATTTTCTAAATTTGGCATATTTATTGCCTGTAACCTCTCCTCGTAGCTCTTGCCCTTCAGTTCTGGGAGCCACTTAATAGCATGTCTTTGCACCTTTTCCAGTTTGTTGATGTGCTTCTTAAGATATGGGCACCACACAACTGCTGCATATTCAAGCTTTGGCCTAACAAAAGTCGTGAACAATTTCTTTAGTATTTCGCCATCCATGTATTTAAAAGCAATTCTAAAGTTAGAAAGCGTGGCATAGGCTCCTCGCACAATGTTCTTTTATGTGGTCCTCAAGTGATCGTTTTCTATCTAGAACCACCCCAGATCTCTTTTTTATCAGAATTCTTTAAAGATTTCTCACATAATATATAGGTTGTGTGGGGTCTATGTTCTCCTATTCCACATTCCATAACATGGCATTTATTCACATTAAATTACATTTGCCAAGTGGTGCTCCATATACTTATTTTGTCCAGGTCTTCTTGAAGGGCATGACAATTATCTAAGTTTCTTATCCTTTCCATTATCTTAGCATCATCAGCAAACATGTTCATATTATTTTGTATTTCAACTGGTAGATCATTTATGTAGACAATGAATATCACCGGTGCAAGAACTGAACCCTGTGGTACTTCAATGTGACATTTCTCCAGTTCGATACATTGCCTCTGATTACTGCCCTCATTTTTCTATCAGTCAGAAAACTTTCATCCATGTTAGATGCTAACCTGTCACCCCTCCAATATTTTCCAGAACAACCTCTTATGTGGAACTCTGTTTAAAGCCTTTTTTAGGTCCAGATAGATGCAGTCAACCCAACCATCTCTCTCCTGTAAAATCTCTGTGGCTCGATCATAGAAACTGAGTAAATTCGATACACAGGATCTTCCAGATCGAAAACCATACTGTCTGTCTGATATTATATCATTTCTCTCCAGGTTGTAACGTACGATTATGTTACGTTGTTGGGTTGATTAGATACACAGTGTTTAGTGAGTTTCATATTTATTTAGTAGTCCTGGATACAGCAGTGTCGTAGACGTTGAGACGAAGCCTGGAGCAGAGCAGAGAGCTGAGTGAGGCCGGAGTCGTGGACCTCTATGTGGGAGAGCGTGGCGGCTCAATTGGGAATTGTGAGTGTCTGAACTCGGGGAGCAAGAGCGTACGTGGCAGCTCGATGCGGTCGTAGTCTGCTGTCTGCTTTGTATCGAAGCTGTAGCACCTTGGGTCGATTAGAACTGCCTACGCCGAGTACTACATTCTTGACCGGCGATTGTACTATTCGATATTCATCAAATCGCTTGCATATATGGTGATTACACCTCAGCTCCCTCCAACAAGGTGAGAAAAGTATTACCTGTAATTGGGGAATGGATTGTAGCTTCTGTAATTAGTGCTAATTAGTTATGCTATTAAGATAATGAGATAATGGAGTGAGTATAAGGATTACTCGCTACAAGGTGTCCTACCCGTTTAGTTTTGATTACTTTTTCCAATACTTTCACTATTACACTTCTCAATGATACAGGTCTATAATTGAGGGGGTCTTCCCTGCTGCCACTTTTGTAGATTGGAACTATGTTAGCCTGATTCCACACGTCTGTTACGATTCCTGTACACAGGGATGCCTGTAAGATCAGGTGAAGTGGAATGCTGAGCTCAGATGCACATTCTCTCAGAACCCATGGTGAAACTCCATCTGGGCCAACTGCTTTGTTCTTACTTAGCTCCTTTAGCATGTTTTCCAATTCATCTCAAGACACCTCCATACGCTCTATGTTGTTCTCTGGAATTCTTATTGTGTCCGGTTCTCTGAAGATCTCATTTTGTACAAACACACTTTGGAACTTTTCGTTTAATGGTTCGCACATTTTCTTTTAATTTTCCGTGTATCTGCCCCCCATTTTACACCCCTGAATATTATCCTTTACCTGCAGCTTACTTTTTAATGAATTTATAGAAAAGGCTTGGATTTGACTTACATTTGTCTGCTATACCGCTCTCAAAGTTCCTCTCTGCCTCTCTCCTTACTAACGTGTAGTTGTTTCTTGCATCTTTGTATCGCTGGTATGTTTGGGGGTTTGGCCTCTTCCTATAATGATTCCATGCTTGTTTTTTTTTATTGCAATTTTGTGTGTACTGACCTATTTGTGCTTGCAGGGGTTGAGCTCTGGATCTTTGGTCCTGCCTCTCAACTGTCAATCAACTGGTGTACAGGTTCCTGAGCCTATTGGACTCTATCATATCTGCACTTGAAACTGTGTATGGAGTCAGCCTCCACCACATCGCTGCCTAATCCATTCCATTTGTCAACCACTCTGACACTAAAAAACCCAGCGTTGAATGTAATGAAACGCCATTTTCTGGGTGAGTCCCGGAGGCTCCCCGGAGCTATCCAGGCTGAATGGATATGTATAACTTTCTGGCATCAGTCAAAGTGCTAGGAGTTCTTGCCTACCGGGGACCACGAGCCAGAACCTGGCCCCCTCAGAGAGGCACGAGGAGCAATGGCCTATAGAAACCCCCTTGTGGTTGGGAGCATTCTATGTCTGCCATCGACTGGGATAGGCACCCAGAAAGGAAGGCGCCCCTAAACAAACCCCTATTCTGGTAAAAATATTGCTACCGAAAGCTGAACGAGTGGACAGAACTCCCCAAACAAAATTATCAAACTAGCATGACATCATCACATCACCGCGCCACCGTCTGCACAAGCCTCAGACCCTCCGCGCCGGCGATCCAACTGGCAGTTCTTAGGCTGGATGTCAAAATAGGTGAAAAACACCGCCGACCGGAGGGAGGGAGGGATGCTGGGGAGCCTCCGGGACTCACCCAGAAAATGGCGTTTCATTACATTCAACGCTGGTTTTCTGGGGGAAGCCCCGTCGGCTCCCCTGAGCTACCTCACCACAGATAAGGAAAACAGGGAAGGAACCAGGAGGCGGATGCCACGCGCCCTAACCCAAAAACCAAGACCACAGACGAAACAGACCAAAACGAGAAGAAAATAGACCACCCAGGCCAACTACCAGGACGGCACCAGAACACAAGAGCAGGCCAGAGGGGAACAATGCCCAGGACAGCAAGTGGAACGGAGCAGAAGGAACAGCAACACCGAACGCAAGCAGGAGCGGCTCCGCCAGCACCACCCAATACGAGGTGACAATACACGAGCCCAGACAACAGTCCCGGAACAACCCCCAAGGGAAGACAAGCCAACCCTATCAAAGACTGAAGGACCCTTCGCAGTGATAGGAAAACCGGAAGGACCGCCAAGAAAACCACTCACTGCCCCCAAGACGAAACACGCAGGTAATTACCTAAGTGTAGTTACAGGATGAGAGCCACGCTCGTGGTGTCCTGTCTTCCCAACACTCTTTGTCACATAACGCTTTGAAACTACTGACGGTCTTGGCCTCCACCACCTTCTCACCTAACTTGTTCCAACCGTCTACCACTCTATTTACAAAAGTGAATTTTCGTATATTTCTCCGGCAGCTTTGTTTCGTTATCTGTGTTTAGCTAGTTTAAATCTAAGGGGCCTCGTAGCCTGGTGGATAGCGCGCAGGACTCGTAATTCTGTGGCGCGGGTTCGATTCCCGCACGAGGCAGAAACAAATGGGCAAAGTTTCTTTCACCCTGAATGCCCCTGTTACTTAGCAGTAAATAGGTACCTGGGTGTTAGTCAGCTGTCACGGGCTGCTTCCTGGGGGTGGAGGCCTGGTCGAGGACCGGGCCGCGGGGACACTAAAAAGCCCCGAAATCATCTCAAGATATGACCTCTTGTTCTTAAAGTTCCACGTCTCAGGAAATCTTCCCTATCGATTTTATCAATTCCTGTTATTATTTTGTATGTAGTGATCATATCACCTCTTTTTCTTCTGTCTTCTAGTTTTGGCATATTTAATGCCTCTAACCTCTCCTCGTAGCTCTTGCCCTTCAGTTCTGGGAGCCACTTAGTAGCATGTCTTTGCACCTTTTCCAGTTTGTTGATGTGAGCCCCATGCCCGAATGGCAGCCCAGGACATGTCGCCAAGACGGCAGCAAGAGCAGCGAACTTACGAACGTCATGGGCACAGGGATAGACCGCAGGCCAGCTAGCCTGAAGAAATCCGTGGACAACACAGGAGACCAGCACCCGCGAACTGGGAAGAAGGGAAACCAGAACCCAAAGCGCGTCCCCAGACATTGAAGCTTGGGCGTGCAAATAACGGCGAAAAGCCGAAACCGGACACAAAACAGGATGCACCCCCGGCCTGACCAACAAGCATCAACAACACAGGGACCCCTCTGGAAGGCAGCAGTCTCACGCTTCACTACAGAAGAAGGAGACGACTGCAGACGAACAAAACCATCACAAAGACCGAAAGAGCAGAAACCCCTGCGCCGGAGGAGAGCATGAAGCGCCCCAACCTGACCCCCAGAAGCCAATGCCAACAGAAAAAGAGCCTCCGAGAACAAACCTGAACCGAAAGTGCCACAACAAACCGAGAAGAAGAAAGAAAAGAGATCACTCCGTCCAATGACCAGGATGGCTCAGGTGGCACACGAGCAGGACGGAGGTGAAATAATGCCCGAGACAGCTTGCAAAAAAGCTCAAAAGGAACATCAAAACCGAAAGCAGGCTGAAGCGGCTCCGCCAGCGCTGCACGAGAAGAGGCGACAGTATGGGACACGATGACGGCCCCAAACCTCCACAATAGAAGGACACGACCACGCCAACAACGCAACTACCTAAGAAGGGATAGAAGGAAAAGGAAGGACTGCCAAATATCCCCACACCGCCGCCAAGAAGCACACAGGTGGGACACCATCAACGAAGCCAACCAACCACCAACAGAAAACGAGACTTGAGGCAGAACCGAACCGGCCCTGCCATGGGTCAATCGAGCCCAGGAAGAGGCGGAGCCGTGGGAAGATCTCGGGTGCGACCAAGGAACTAGCACAGCCGGAAACCCAAGCCGGTAACGGAGGAGATGGAAAGTCTGCAGTACAGAAAAACATCCCAACGCCAGCAAGCCTGCCAGATCAGTGATGACAGTCCCAACGCACGATGCTAGAGAAGGGACACGAAGATACCGTGAAAACGCCACCAGACAAGTACCCGAACCAAGGAGTACGAGCCACGAGGATATGAACACCACATTTAAGATCCCCAAAGGGGAGGAACAAAAGAGAGAAGACCGACTACGGGACCCCAGAGGCACACGCACCAGGGGACACCAGTGGAATGAGAGCCCAAATGAGCCAAAGAGACAAGGGAAAGAAAGATCGCAGTGTCAGCGTACTTGAGAAGCGGAACTCACGAGGAAGCGATGTGGTGGAGAAACACCACACACGACTTCAATTGCAGATATGATAGAGCCCATGAGGCCCAGGAACCTGCCCAAGAGCGAAGAACAAATGAGAAGTGGGACCAAAAAGCCAGAGCACAACTCCCGCAAACACAACTAGGGAAGTATAATTAGATAAGCACCGTACAGAGAATCCAACGTATATGGAAGGGTGAAGCCAGTCACTGCAAGACGGACAAGGAAGGAGTGACCTAGAGAAGACCACTAAAAACAGTTGTGACCCTCCCTTGCAACCAGTCTCCCAGACGAACAAGGAAGGCCCCAGGAAGAAGCACGGAAGGGCCAATAAAAATCTGCAACCAATCCCCAACACGCATCCACAGCATGAAAACTGCTGCAAAATGTTACCTCAGAATACGCAGACAGGAACACTTATCCCATAATACATACCCCCATCATTGTACCTCGTAACCTGGTGGAGGTATGGCCCCTATCTGGACTCAAGCATCGGCTGGACATGCATAAGAGTGGGACTGGATAGGTATGAACAGGAGCTGCCCCGTATGGCCCAATAGGCCTGCTGCAGTCACCTTTTTTTCTGATGTTCATATATCCGTATCCAAGAATCACTAACCAGTGCCTGGCCGAAAGAGAAGCTAGACTGCATAAACTCACCTGCAGAACGTAGACTCGAACGTGCCACGACACAACAGAGCCAAGAAGATTCTGGGAGCACTGCCAGTGGAAGAAGGCAGAGCCGCACATGCAGAAGAGGGTAGAGGCGACGGAGGCGCCCCACACCCACATACAGGGAAAACCTCGCGTCCGCCCCAAAGCAGCAACCCAGAACACTCCCAGGAGCTACCAGGCATGGACTGGAGAATGAAGAGAGAGAGGCGAAGCACCCGAGAGAAAAGGGACGCAAAACCCCAGCTCACGTGCATACCGGCCGAATCAAAACAAACAACTACAGCACATGCGCAGAAGGGATGCCAGACGTTGGTTGCCAGAAGTCGCGAGCTGAAGAAAGAAACCACGAATGCAACTAGAAAATAAACAAAATAGTGTCGTTAACGACCGAATCCCATATGAAAGTACACAGGGCAGCCACCAAACATAGCCGAAAAGAGCAGGAAAGAGTGAAAGAAACATAGCGCAGCTCCCCATTTGGGCTACAAAGAGCCCAACCGGGCTACAAGGAGCCCAATCCGACAACCCTGCGCAGCGCAGGACAGTGCACGGAGAGAAGAGACAAAAACAAAAGAATGAAACAGGACCAAAAAACGAAAAGCTTGGAGAAGGACCAGCAAGCCCCAGAAAGAACCAGAAGATGACAGACGTTCGTAGACAACGAGAAGAAACAAAACCTTCCCAACCCTTCCAGAACAAAATGAAGCAAACGTGAAACACTAAGGCACGGAAGGCAAAGTCGCACCCGAGACCAAAAGTCATGCAGATCCCCGAGAAGAGGGGAATATGATAATGAAGGCCCGTCCCAAGAAGAAGGGTGGAGAAACATACCCACTGACAGGACGAACCCGACAGATCCAAGGGACGAGAAACCAATCCCGGGGAGGGGCCGACTCCCAAAAATATGCACGGAGAGGAGAGGGGAGGGGGTTGGAACAAAAGCTCCACTCCTCGTAACTGCAAGCCCCACCCAAAAGGGTAGAAAAACCCAGGAGGGGTCCAAACGTCAGCCTCTCACCAGCTCCGGGAACCAACTAGGCAGGCCCTGGGGCTGAGCCGTTCCCCCAAAGCCCCAGCCTCACAAGAAAAAGCCCGGGCAACCAGACAAATACTAAGGAAGGGAGCCCACTGGCAGACTCATACAACATGGCTGGAGGAACAGGCTCGAATGCCCCCATCGCTACCCCGGAAGGGGAAAATCCCCAAGACCGCCTGAGTCTCAAGACCAGCGAAGCCCCGCCCTGACCCCGAACCCATAAACGGTAAGGATCCGGATGAAGGGAGAAAAGGGGAGGGAGGAACCATAACAGGGGAAGACATGAGGGTGCAGAAGGAACAAAACCGAAGCGTCCAACACCCCCAAGCCCCGTCACACCAACCAAAACGGGGCGGCCCTGGGGCTCCCGGGGAACAAACGACCAAGCGTGTTGCACCACTGAAACTTGCAATGCCCGTGCTGCCTGCACCCACATAATCAGTATAAGACAGGGTAATCGAGTCACAAACAAGCAACAAAACTCGCAGGGCTCCAGGCCGAAGGTGCCACCGACCCCACAGGCAGCAGACGGAGGCAAAACAATGAGAGTCACTCTGAGACAAGGGGACAGAACAACCCTCGAACTCGCACAAAGCGAGGGGGAACTCAGCGGCCACATCTAACGGACCCACGCGTCCGCTAGAGGTTTCCCAGGGTTCTGAGTGTTTACCAACAGGGACTCGCACCCAGGTAATCCCAGGCAGGGTGCTGCTAACCGGTGCCCAAGTCTACCAAACAACCTTCTAAGAACTGAACCCGCCGGGATGTGTACACGCACGGGGACCTAGCAGAGGGAACCACCGGAATTAGGAAGATTACTCAGTACACAGGGGGCAAGAACCAAGGCAGACCCCCCACCAGGCAGATAAACAAAAAGAAAAAGAAAACCTCGCAAGAGGACAACGTACCCCAGGCGGAACAGAGCTGGCCACTAGGATAAGTGAAAACAAGCTGCGCATTACCCTGAGTCCCTACCAGTGCAAACTGCCCCCCTACTCAAAGGTGAACAAGAGTGACAGAACACCCGAGCACACAAAGGGCAGCCGAAAACCAAGCAGTAAATGGCCTAGCAGGGTCAGAGCCCAAGAAACTTGTGGAAGGTGGCCCCAAGCCCCAAGGGCAGTACTTACAGGGCACCTAGTAAAGGAAACCCTAGGCGCATGCAGCCCGAGTACGGGAGAGTCACTCCCGACTCATGCACCACCTAGAAGACAGTCGCCACACAATAGGTACAGTGCTGAAACAACCACCGGAGCCAGAGCACACGACCTCAGCTTTTATCATCAGCCTTAGAATTGACGGGTAGATAGCCAGCGTGAGGGGTCTAGGGCTCCCCCTTCCCCCTCCCAGGGAGGGGAGCTGCACAGACAGCGGCGAGACGACATGTGACATCATAATCGTTTGCTTGTTTCTTTTAGGAGAGTTCTATCCACTTGTTCGGCTTTTGGTAGCAATAATTTCATCAGAATAGGGGTTTGTTTTGGGATGCTTACCTTTCTGGGTGCCTGATCTAGTCGATGGCAGACACAGAATGCTTCCAACCACACGGGGGTGTCAATAGGCCATTGCTACCCCATGCCTCTGAGGGGGCCAGGTTCTGGCTCGTGGTCCCCAGTTGGCCCACAGAACTCCATACACATGACTGATGCCAAAGTCTGACATTGGCATATCAGTCTAGTAAGCTTCGGGGAGCCGACGGGGCTCCCCCCAAAAACAGCCAATGTTGAATTTCAACTACCACATGACATATAGGGTTGAATGACTCAAGAGCGATGAGGATCTTCCTGTACATAGTGTGGGGGTACTGTGAGAGTTGACCACAATGAAAATGGAAAGTTTCTGTCGGGAAAAAAAAAAAAGTGCATACAAGACTGCATAAAGTTCAGCTGTAAAGATGCTAGTCCCCACGGGCAGGCAGCACATACAAGTTTGGTCAAGAAAGGCAATGACTAGTAACCAAAACCATCAGCAGACTTAGACCCATCTGTAAAGAGGACCCAAGGGAGGAGGCCCTCCAAAGAAGCAACCCCCGAACACCCCAGGGAAGAGAACTCTATACCATAAGGGCAGCACTAGGGAGCACACAGGGACGATAACCCTGTGCACATGCAGCTCCAAGCACTCTTAATATTCAGGATCATGCTACACCTCACCATGTGCTGGAATGCTAAAAAGGGCAAAACCACCACTCTGCTGATGCAGCAAGACACTGAGTAGCCAGCTGACTGTTGGCTGCCTCTCCCTTCTTCCCCAAAATGAGTGGGGGGGGGGGGGGGGGAGGGGGCAAACATCATGATGCTAGTGTGGAGAGATTTTGATCATCTCTTTACATTGTTGGGGAGTTCTCTCAGCGTTTCTCGCGGCTGTGGCTCTATTGAATCAAGCAACGGTTTTTTGTCTGACTTTCTGATTGCTTCCCTAGTAGCAGCATATATAATTAAATATCACCATTCCCCACACCTCTGTGATGGGACCAGGTTCTGGAGCTGGTCCCCAGTAGACCAATAGAACTCTGCAGCTGATGCTACCTAGTTGACGGCACACTATCAATGATAGTAGGTAGCTTCAGGGAGCCACAAGGGGCTCCTCTAAAAAACCCAGCGTTGAACGCAACGAAATGCCATTTTCTGGGTGAGTCCCGGAGGCTCCCCAGAGCTATCCAGGCTGAATAGGATAGTCCTAACTTTGGCATCAGTCGATGTGGGTGGAGTTCTAGGCCTACCGGGGACCACGGCCAGAACCTGGCCCCACTCAGAGAGGAACGAGGAGCAATGGCTTATAGAATCGCACATGTGACTTTGGAGCATTCTACATCTGCTATCGACCGGGAAAGGGACCCAGAAGGATAAACGCATCAAAACCCCTATTCTGGTGAAACCAACGAAAATAACAAAACAAGTGGACAGAACTCCCCCAAGGGAAAATGAGCAAACAAGCATGACGTCAAACGAGCCACGCCACATGTCTGCGCAGTCCCCCCTCCCCGTGAGGGGGAAGGGGAAGCCCCAGACCCCCACGCCTGGATAACTCCAGGGGAAGCCCCTACGGCTCCCCCTGGCATGCTAAAATAGGCATGCTAAAATAGCATGTTATGAAACAAAAGGTTAATTATTCTACACAATGGACACATTTAGACAAAAATTTTAGATGTCACTGTCTTGTATATTATAGAAAGAACATACAGAAAGCTGACTTGGACATTATTTACATTTCCAGAAGATGAAGTAGAATTTTGGCTTTCTTCTACTTTTGCAGTTTTATGGAAGAAATGACTTGGACTCGTGGGTTTTAATTCTTCTCCAGCTGCATCAATGAAGTGCTCCTTTCTAGTCTGCATTTCACATTCATCCATGATTGCAGAAAATTCCTGTTTAAATTTATGTTATTTTAATTAGAAGTTCTAATAAATATATCTAACTACACACTCATCTATCACAAATATTATTGCGGACAGTTATTTCTGATGCATATACAGTGGTACCTCGAATAACGAATTTAAACCGTTCTGGCGCCGTCGTCGTCATGTGAAACGGACGTCATACAAAACGAATGTCCCCAATGACATTAACCCTTAACATGCTAGAGGAATAATATCCTTTCTTCCCCACAGGCGCATGTAATTTTGAAAAAAAAAAAAAAAAAATATTTTTTCTTCCTAACCTGTTAATTTGTGTTCACTGATCATGGGAAAAATAATACAAAAATCGTAAGTGGCATATATTACCCGCTATAGGGCGGGGGAAGTCTGGCAAATTATAGGCGCTGACTCAGCGTGCGTCCCAGGCGGTCTGTTGCTCGCCACCTGTCAGGCCGGAGTTGCCACAAAGAGATAATTACCTAATTATTTCAATGTCTCTGATTGATTTTTCATAGTTTTTTGCTGTAATATTATTCAATAGTGTGTAGTTTGATATATTTAAATAATAAAATGAGTGAATCATTGCTGTACTCAAAAATATAGTGTGCATATTGTTGATTCAATTATGTTCATCAATCAGTGAACAAATACTTTGTCGGTTATTACACTATAAGCACAGGTTATATATAAGTATCTGCATGTTTTGTTCACTATAACGAACCACTAAGTAGCTATTATGAGTCAAAAAGTAACGAGGAGTGACCGCCGTGTACCAGCCAGCCACTCCCGCCCTCCCTCAAGTCATCTGACTCACCCACATTCTCCTCCCACAATACTGTTTTTGCTATAATTCACTATATACAGACGTTATATATAAGTATCTACATGTTTTGTTCACCATAACTGTACATCTAAGGTTGTATGGTGAGTAAAGGCACAAAGACGTAGGACCTCACACAGTCAGCTAATGGCTGCCGCCCTCAAGGCCAGACGTACTAATATTTCTCCTCCAACAATACTCTGTGGTGTTATTACGCTATATACACACATTATATATAAATATCTACAAGTTTTATTCACCATACTTGTACAAATAAACTGGTATGGTGCCCAAAGACCATCGTGGTAACCAGTAAACAACACCGTCGTCTGCACAGTGGCGTCGTGCAGACGACGCCACCGCCCTCTTCAAAATGGAGGCTCCAAACATTCTCTTGCTGTTTATACCCTCTATACACACGTTATATATAAGTATCTACATTTGTGTTCACCATAGTGAACTATCAAGCTGGTATGGTGAGTGCAGTCAATAAAAGGTGGCCACACACAGTCAGAAGACATCGCCACCACCCTCCCTCCCACAGCATTACTCCTCCCTCCATGGCACACAGTGCTAAATATCACCACAATCCTGCTATTATCAAAACCCTGGACAGTTTTATCACAGTCAGGAGTCTTCTGTAATAATATCATCGCTACATAATAGCATGAACAAGTATATTTTGACATTTTTAGGCGATGCTGTGGTCACAAGCTGAACTGCAGCGCTGTGAGCTCATGCTGCGTGCGTCAGGCTTGGTTGCTCATTCAATACTGAGACCAATAACACCCGGGAGTTTGGCCCACGATTTTTTTTTTAAATGGCGTCTATTTACAAGAGCCCTGATTAAGGTGTGGTGAACCCTGTGTATTATTTAAATTTAAATCATTTAATCTTTAAATCTCGCATTTAAATTTAAATCTTGCATAGTACTCCAACACGTCATATGACGTGATGCGCACTTTAAGGGTTAATGGAAATCCAATTATTCCGTTCTACCACCGAAAAACATCAATATGATATTCGATGTTTTAAATAATGGAGTAAATATACTTAAATATTATGTATATATACTACGGTGCATACACTGCGCAAACCTTTATGACAATTTTCTTTCTTCAAATTTGTTCAATATTTATTTTTCATTTGTCTTATAGCAAAAGGTTAATTCGGTGGTCAACAGGTAGGCTGCTCCATGTGTCTTAAAAAAAAAAAAAAAAAAAATTTAAGAATTTTGAAAACCAGAACAAATGTCAAAAAGGTTCGTTCGATGGTCTTCAGGTAGGCTGCTCCATGTTTCTTAACCACCGTGGTGCGCCAAGTTTATTGTAATTACCTAAGTGTAGTTACAGGATGAGAGCTACGCTCGTGGTGTCCCGTCTTCCCAGCACTCTTTGTCATAAAACGCTTTGAAACTACTGACGGTCTTGGCCTCCACCACCTTCTCGCCTAACTTCTTCCAACCGTCTACCACTCTGTTTGCGAAAGTGAATTTTCTTATATTTCTTCGGCATCTGTGTTTAGCTAGTTTATATCTATGACCTCTTGTTCTTAAAGTTCCAGGTCTCAGGAAATCTTCCCTATCAATTTTATCAATTCCTGTTACTATTTTGTATGTAGTGATCATATCACCTCTTTTTCTTCTGTCTTCTAGTTTTGGCATATTTAATGCCTCTAACCTCTCCTCATAGCTCTTGCCCTTCAGTTCTGGGAACCACTTAGTAGCATGTCTTTGCACCTTTTCCAGTTTGTTCATGTGCTTCATAAGATATGGGCACCACACAACTGCTGCATATTCTAGCTTTGGCCTAACAAAAGTCGTGAACAATTTCTTTAGTATATCGCCATCCATGTATTTAAAAGCAATTCTGAAGTTATAAAGCGTGGCACAGGCTCCTCGCACAATATTCTTTATGTGGTCCTCAGGTGATAGTTTTCTATCTAGAACCACCCCTAGATCTCTTTCTTTATCAGAATTCTTTAAAGATTTCTCACATAACATATAGGTTGTGTGGGGTCTATGTTCTCCTATTCCACATTCCATAACATAGCATTTATTAACATTAAATTCCATTTGCCAAGTGGTGCTCCATGTACTTATTTTGTCCAGGTCTTCTTGAAGGGCATGACAATCATCTAAGTTTCTTATCCTTCCTATTATCTTAGCATCATTAGCAAACATGTTCATATAATTCTGTATACCAACTGGTAGATCATTTATGTAGACAATAAACATCACTGGTGCAAGAACTGAACCCTGTGGTACTCCACTTGTGACATTTCTCCAGTCCGATACATTGCCTCTGATCACAGCCCTCATTTTTCTATCAGTCAGAAAATTTTTCATCCATGTTAGAAGCGTACCTGTCACTCCTCCAATATTTTCCAGTTTCCAACAACAACCTCTTTTATGTGGAACTCTGTCGAAAGCCTTTTTTAGGTCCAGATAGATGCAGTCAACCCAACCATCTCTTTCCTGTAATATCTCTGTTGCTCGATCATAGAAACTGAGTAAATTCAATACACAGGATCTTCCAGATCGAAAACCATACTGTCTGTCTGATATTATATAATTTCTCTCCAGGTGTTCTACCCATTTAGATTTAATTATTTTTTCCAATATTTTGACTATTACACTTGTCAATGATACCGGTCTATAATTAAGGGGGTCTTCCCTGCTTCCACTTTTGTAGATTGGAACTATGTTTGCCTTTTTCCACACATCAGCTACAACTCCTGTAAACAGGGATGCGTGAAAAATCAATTGAAGAGGAATGCTGAGCTCAGGTGCACATTCTCTCAGAACCCATGGTGAAACTCCATCTGGACCAACTGCTTTGTTCTTATTTAGCTCCTTGAGCATTTTTTTCACTTCGTCTCTAGACACCTCTATGTGCTCTATGTTGTTCTCTGGAATTCTTATTGTATCTGGTTCCCTGAAGATTTCATTTTGTACAAACACATTTTGGAACTTTTCGTTTAATGTTCCACACATTTCCTTTTCATTTTCCGTGAATCTATTTCCCATTTTCAACCTCTGAATATTATCCTTTACCTGCAATTTGTTGTTTATGAATTTATAGAATAGACCTGGTTCTGTTTTACATTTGTCTGCAATTCCTTTTTCAAAATTTCTTTCTGTCTCTCTCCTCACTGCCGTGTAGTTGTTTCTCGCATCTTTGTATCGCTGGTATGTTTGGGGGTTCGGCCTCATCCTGTATTGATTCCATTTTTGTGTCTTTTGGTCTTTGGCCCTCTCGCACTTTCCATTGAACCAATCCTGTTTCCTAGTTCTGCTTCTCTGTTTTGGTATAAATTTTTTTGTGCCTTTATCATATATTTCACAAAACCTGACATACATCTCCTTCACTTCCTTGCCTAGCAACAAGTCTGTCCAATTATACTCACTAAAATTTTTTCTAAGGTTGCCATAATGTCCTCTCCTAAAGTCAGGTTTGTCATTTGCATCGACCGTCATAATTTCTTCCAGATTATAACGCACTGCATACTTTATTCCCAAAAAGACATGGTCACTTTTACCCAAAGGAGGAAGGTACTGAATGTCAAATATTTCTTCCTCCTTCCTGGTAAACATCAAATCTAGCATGGAGGGAACGTCCCCTTCCTTCATCCTCGTAGCTTGTTTAACATGTTGATACAAGAATGTTTCCAGGATGAGGTCTACAAATTTACAGGTCCAGAAATCTTCTGTTTTAGCTTCACATGCTTCCCAGTCTATGGAATTCAAGTTGAAGTCGCCGACTATCAACAGTCGTGAACTATCGTTATCCGCTCTCACTATGATCTCTCTCATTATTGTTATAAGACCTTCTCGTTTACTATTTACCTCCTTTGACCATGTGCTGCTTAGCGGTGGACTATATGCATTGATGATCATTAGTTTCTCATCCTCATGGCAGATCTCTAGTGCTATTATGTCAACTTCTTGTGGATTGGCAGTCACTATTTCGTTCACCTTTAGGTGTTCTTTCACCAGCACAGCAACGCCACCGCCTTTCCTGATTTTTCTGTCCCGTCTCCAAATTGAGTAGCCCCTTGGGAATATGACCTCATTTAAAATAGCATCTTCAAGTTTTGTCTCCGTGAGTGCAACAATATCTGGTGTCTGCAGCTGTATTATATCACTTGACTCCAGTATCTTCGATCTTACTCCATCTATGTTGGTGTTTGCAATCTTGAGGAACTTGTTCCCCCTCTTCTTATTTTTTACTCCCCCTTTCTCTAATGATTTTGTTGGTTTGCCTTTATGTACCACTTTACTGGCCTGCCTACCCCTATCACTTTGTAGAAAAAAGAATTGATTTCTTCTTCATTCCTGCTCTCATTTAAACGTTTTGCCTCGGCGAGGTTCAGTTTCAGCTTCTCTCTATCTTCTTTTGAAAGATCTTGTCTTAACGACCACACTTTCCCATCCTCATCACTTTGTAATTTTCTAGCATTCCTTAGTACTTCTTCCATCTGTTTGGCACCATTTAGGGTGATCCTCAAAGGTCGATCTTTCCCTTTTACATATCTGCCTGTACTCCTGTAGTCGCACACATTCTCTATGGTTGTAAGACCTTCCACGAGGCCAACAATTTTATCTACTACTTTTGCTTCTTCTACAGCTCTTTCTGACCTAAATGGTATCTCCTTTTCTTTGCAGCCAAAAATGATCAGGGACTTACTCCGATCAACTGTGTTTTGCACCAACTTCGGGTTAGATGCCAATTCTTTCCTCACTTCTAGCCTAATGTTTGTTTTATCTTGATTGCTGCAGTGTTTGACTTCCTTTACTGCTTCTTCTATTTTTTCCTTCTCCTTGGCCACTTGTGCATAAGTGAGTTGCATATCTTTCTTGCACTGTTCTATTCCCTGTGTAACTTCCTCCATCTGTGCTGACAAAAGCTGTTTCTCCTGTTGAAATTCCTTACCTAACCTATTGTAGTCATTTATGTTTAAATTTACTTTAACTTCTTTCAAAGCTATTTTTAAGAGTCTATTTTCTTCTTCCATGGCTTTGCAATTTGTTTCCAATTGAATCTTATCCTTGCGCAAGTCTTTCACTACACCCTCAAGACATACAACTTTGCTATTTAAATGGTCATTACTTTCTTTCAATTTACTAATTATTTTTACATGAGAGGTCACAATAGTATCTAATTTTACCACCTTGTTGATAGACTGGTTATCTCAATGCTTTCTTCACTGAATCCAGCAAAATCAAGCTCTGTTTTGTATTTCCTCTTGCAGGCGGCCATCTTGAATGTTGTTCTCTGCACTGGAAACACTAGGGGTAACTTTTTCTCATCCACTATTTCACTTCCCTTGGCACATTCCTGTTATCTCACCTATTTTTCAAAAGCACTATACCTTTATGTTCTCTGGGACACCACTCACTATCATCATCCTGTAACACAATACTTAGGATTATTGAAATATGCTGGAGCTCCTCTTGTCTGTCTCTTGGGAAAGAACTTGGGATAGGAGAATTGAGCTAGCCTCAATTGTGAAATTCCCCCGGTGCGCATAAAATAAAGTGTTCCCAAAAATTATTTTTTCTTCGTTATATGATAAATTCTCATCCCTGAACATGTCTATGTAAAAGTAAATAACAAATTCCACTTACTTTGGCTGTGGGGACGTGGACAAGGTGCGCTGTGATGTCATCAGGACCTGGCCGCTCGTGTGTGAATCGCCCAGACATGGTCGTGCGGGCCATTCAAGCACTCGGTGTTGCCACAAATATATTTTCTATTATTTGTCTTATGGATTTCCAATGCGGTTTTATCTTTTTTTTTTATCATATATCATGCATATTTGTGTCCTTTACAATATGTATACAGTAGAACGTTCATAATGTTCCATGGAACTGTGATACATGTGTCAGTAATGTGTACACAATAAATGTTTACTGTCGCAATATTACCTGTTAAAAATTCACTAAAATTTCAATATGTACAGTTTCACACTATTTATACAGCAACACACTGTATTACACACTCAGTACTTCGGAAGTGAGTAATAATCAACGAAGTAGTCCATGGTACACTGCGCGACTTCGCTCTCAGTGCACCAAGTATAGATAAATTTTCACTTCCCGTTTCTTCATTCTGTGTGCTTGCAAATAACGCACTCACGTACACCCTTGGCTTTAGTACTTATAGGTTGTATGTAGCCAAGCTTGTAAACCATTAGGTAGTATTGAAAAGATTATAGGAAAAGATCAATTTGTAAGGTAGTCTTGAAAAGATCGCTTTGTATGGTCCCACATAGGAAGAGATTAACTTGCCTCAAAGAGTGTCCGTCAGTCAGAAAGAGATTCAGCTAGCCTCAAAGAGTGTCCGTCAGTTAGTAAGAGATTCAGGTATCCTTGAATATATCTATGGAAAACACCACCATGGAAGCCGCTAACACTGTTCATCTATGCTACTTGTATCAGACGCATCATCACTGAACGCAGAAAACGATTCATCTATGTATCATCTAAATAAATTGGAGATAGCATAGGATTGCAAGGGTGACGCTCAGAGCTACAGCTGGATACGCTCACCGTATTGTCCTCATAGGTGCTGTATCACTTGCATCCGACCTTTGTGTTAGGTCCTTATTGCGCCTAGCTTCACCAATATTATGACCCTTATGTTATTCAACCAATAAGGTTTAAATTTCACCAACAGAGCGTTATCCTTCAACACCACGCGTCAGACATGTGTTTGGGAGCCAGAGGCGCATGCACCACCCATGGTTGCTCATTCAGTACTAACCCAGCCAGCAGCCCTAGTGCATTCTGGGAATTTTTTCCAAGACGGCTGCCTCTCACTGGAGGTTCTAAGAGTCCATTTCGTACACAACCAACCTCATACACATTTAGAATTGGTATAGAAAAATCAGAGTTTTCTCGGTTGGCGCAGTTTCCCGCCGACCGAGAATACTCAGTTGGCACAGTTAAGTGGTTAACCCTTAAACTGCGCATGGCGTATATATACGCCCTGAGTAACATGTCCCATGGTGCGCATGGCGTATATATACGCCATAGGGTGCCAGGCCTGATTCAAATGGCCCGCGGCTACACGGGGTTCACAGTAGCTTCCTCAGGGCTCTTGTAAACAGATGCCATTTTGAAAAAAAATCGTGGGCAATATTCTCAGGCGTGAGAGGCACAGTACTGTTGGAGCAACCAAGGCCGGCGCACGCAGCATGAGCGAACAGCATTGATGTTCAGCTTGTGACCACAGCATCGCCAAAAAATGTCAAAATAAATAATTGTTATTATTTAGCGATGACAATATTACAGATGACCAATGACTGATATAAATAACCAGGGTTGTGATAATAGCAGGATTGTTGTAATAATTAGCGCTGTGGGAGGAGTGATGCTGAGAGACGGAGGGAGACAGCATCGTTTACTAACTGTGTGGCCACCTGTTATTGTTTGCATTCACCATACCAGGTCAGTGGTTCTCTATGGTGAACACAAATGTAGATACTTATATATAATGTGTGTATTAGTGTAATAACAGCAAAAGGATTATGCTGGGAGGAGCCATATGGGTGACGGAGGTGACGTCGTCTGCACGATTTGTCTAGCTGTTTAGAAGGTGGCCACTATGCTCTTTGGGCGCACTACAAGCTTAGGTGTACAGTTACGGTGCATAAAACATGTAGACATTTATATATAATATGTGTATATAGGGTAATAACACTGCAAAAGGTATTGTTGGGGGAGAAAGTTTAGTGCGTGTGACCTTGAAAGAGTGAGGGAGCCGCCAGCCGCCATCTGTATATAGCGACGACTCTTAGTGCCTGAACTAACTATATCAGCTTAGCTGTACAGTTGTGGTGAACAAAATATATACATACTTATATATAACGTCTGTATATAGTGTAATAACACCACAAATGGTATTGTTGGGGATGAAAATTTAGTGCGTGTGACCTTGAATGAGTGAGGGAGCCGCCAGCCGCCATCTGTGTATAGAGACGACTCTTAGTGCCTGAACTAACTATATCAGCTTAGCTGTACAGTTGTGGTGAACAAAATATACACATACTTATATATAACGTCTGTATATAGTGTAATAACACCACAAATGGTATTGTTGGGGGGAGAAAGTTTAGTGCGTGTGTTGAGGGAGTGGCAGCGAGTGGCTGGCTGGTGTGTGGCGGTAACTCCTCGTTGCTTTTCGACTCTCAATACCAACTTAGTGGTTCGTTATGGTGACCAAAACATGCCAATACTTATATATAACCTGTGTATAGAGTGTAATAGCAGCAAAACTATTTGTTCATTGTTTTATAAACATAATAATTGAATCACTAATATGCACATCATACTTTTGAGTATAGCGATTATTAACCACTTTTATTATATAAATATATTACAATACACACTATTGAATAATATTACTGCAAAAAAACTAAGAAAAAATCAATCGGAGACATTGAAACAATTAGGTAATAATATCTTTGTGGCAACTCCCATCTGTCAACGCGGGTGACGCTGACCGGGTCTGACGACCGCTCTGTCAACGCCCACTTTTTGCCAGACTTCCTCGGTCAATTGCGCCCAAAATATGTCACCTACGATTTTTTTTTTATTTTTTCCGTGCTCAGGGGACACAAATTAACATGTTTAGAAGACGAAAAAAAATTTTTGAATTTTTTTTTCTTGCGCACAGGGGTGTAAATGTCCCAAGGACCCCTGAGCAGTGTAAGGGTTAAATAAAAAAAAAAAAAAAAAGTTGAAAAATTTGAAAAATGGACAAATGCTATAAAGGTTCGTTCAGTGTTTGACAGGTAGGCTGTTCCACTATAACAATCTTCCTTTGTTTCAAATGTGTTCCATATGTTTTGTATTTGTCATTTACGTCTCAATAATGGAGCAGTCTACCGTACATTCACTGCACAAACCTTTATGACATTTTTTGTTCTTCAAATTTATTCAATAGTTATTTTTCAATTGTCTTATAGCAAAAGGTTCGTTTGGTGGTCGGCAGGTAGGCTGATCCATGTTTCTTAAATAAAAAAATATGAAAATAATAGAAAAAATTAAGGATTTTGAAAACCAGAACAAATGTCAAAAAGGTTCATTCGATGGTCTACAAGTAGGCTGCTCCATGTTTCTTAACCCTTTAACTGCACGGCCTACAAATATGACACTCTCCTGTTGCGCAAGAAATAAATTCTCGGGAAAAAATTCTTTTTAGTTCCGAAAGTGTCAAAAACCCCTCCATGTATATGGGTATAGCAACGGAATTTCGAAATTGTACTTACTTCGGCTGCTATGGGGTGCGTAAGATGGCACGTGACGTCATCATTATCCATGCGCCCATGCCGTAACCTCCCGGGGCCGGAGGGCCCCAAGGCCTCCCACCATACTGTTATTGTTTTTATTACACTATTTACACATGTTATATATACTTATCTATATGTTTTATTTACTAGAACTATGCAAGTAAGCCGGTATTGTGTCCAAACAGTACAGTGGCCACCATACACTGCATGAGAAATCACACAGCAGACGACGCTACAATTACGACATCACCTCCCTCACCAAAATAGCTCGTATGGGCCAATAACAGCTGTCTTGTATGGGCCAATAGTAGCTGCCTCGTATGCGCCAATAGCAGCTGCCTCGTATGCGCCAATAGCAGCTGCCTCGTATGCGCCAATAGCAGCTGCCTCGTATGCGCCAATAGCAGCTGCCTCGTATGCGCCAATAGCAGCTGCCTCGTATGGGCCAATAGCAGCTGCCTCGTATGGGCCAATAGCAGCTGCCTCGTATGGTCCAATAGCAGCTGCCTCGTATGGGCCAATAGCAGCTGCCTCGTATGGGCCAATAGCAGCTGCCTCGTATGGGCCAATAGCAGCTGCCTCGTATGGGCCAATAGCAGCTGCCTCGTATGGGCCAATAGCAGCTGCCTCGTATGGGCCAATAGCAGCTGCCTCGTATGGGCCAATAGCAGCTGCCTCGTATGGGCCAATAGCAGCTGCCTCGTATGGGCCAATAGCAGCTGCCTCGTATGGGCCAATAGCATCTGCCTCGTATGGGCCAATAGCATCTGCCTCGTATGGGCCAACAGCAGCTGCCTCGTATGGGCCAACAGCAGCTGCCTCGTATGGGCCAACAGCAGCTGCCTCGTATGGGCCAACAGCAGCTGCCTCGTATGGGCCAATAGCAACTGCCTCGTATGGGCCAATAGCAACTGCCTCATATGGGCCAATAGCAGCTGCCTCGTATGGACCAATAGGCCTTCTGCAGTTACCTTTGTTCTTATGTTCTTAGCTCCTCTCAACATACTCCTGTTGCTGTTATTACACTATATATACACACACACTGTATATACCTATGTACATGTGTGTTCCCCATAGCGAACTAAGAAGCTAGTATGGTGAGCAAAACAAGAGTGGCTGCCACACAGTGAGGCTACCTCAATTCTCTCCCTTCCTCCCTCCCTCACCAAAATTCCTCCTTCAACAATACTACGCACAATGCTAATTATAACCACAATCCTGGTCGCTAATTTCTGTAAATGAATTATTATTATTGCACTTAGACCACAAGTTTATTTTGAAAAGGAACCTAAGAAGTCGTTTGAAGATTCCGATTGTAGTAACATTATTATTGCAATAATGGAAGGATTAGTGAAGGATTTGGTGAGTCTGGTTGGAGCTCTGAGAGCAGAGATGGATTCCCTGCGGGAGGAGGTACGACCGCTGAGACTTTGGGAGGAAACGAAGGAGGAGACCAGTGTTGACAGGCGTGGAGAGTCGTTAAGGACAGGGGTCTTAACAAGTCCTTGACAAGGCCGCCTACAGACGCCCTAAGGACAGCAATTTCATTTGCCGTGTTGGAGGACGAGTGCTGTGGTGAGCCTGCAGTTCACTCGGAACGGAAATCAGCGAGGAGCGGCGGAGCACAGGCCCCTCAGGCTGCTCAGAAAGTTAAGGAGGTACTGAAGCGAATTTTAGTTGTGGGAGATTCCCAGGTGAGGTATTTAGATAGAACGTTTTGTGCCAGAGATAGGGGAACAGATTAAGGGTTTGCTATCCGGGAGCTGGAATTGATGATATTGTTGGAAACAAGAATGATATTATGATGGGAAATGGGAACAAACCCATTATTTGTATTAGTGCAGGGGGGTAATGATGTTGGACGAGTTAGGAGTGAGGAACTAATACAGAGATTCAGGACAGCCATTGAATTAGTTAGGAGCAAGGGAGGAATCCCAATCATATGTGGCATTCTTCCAAGAAAGGGAGTGGGTAATGAATGGATGTCGAGGGCACTTGGTGTCAATTGCCGGCTGGAAAGATATTGCAAATCAAATGCAATATCTTTCATAGACAACTGGGAACACTTCTATGGAAGAAATGAAATGTATGCTCGAGATGGGGTGCATCTATCGAGGGCTGGGGTTGTTGTTGTTGCGAACTCGTTGGAACCAGTGGTTAGAGGTGTTTGTTTGGGTTTAAACTGTTAGTAGATAGTGGTATGGGAATTGATTTGGAGGAAGGAGATAATAAAAGTATGTGTTCGTGGGAGAAAAGAATTGGCAAAATGATCAGGGAAAGAAAAAGAGCCTCAAAATAACAATTCACTTGGGGTATATTACACTAACAGTAGAAGTCTAAGAAATAAAATTAACGAATTAAATGCTCATGTCTGCACAGAAAAAACAGATATTATTGCACTTACCGAAACGTGGATGAATGTAGAAAATAGAGAACTATTAGCTGAATATCAAATAAATGGATTTAAACTATTTCACACAGATAGATATATTAGACGAGGAGGGGGAGTAGCCATATATGTTAGGGACAATTTGAAATGTAGTCTCAAAGAGGGAATCAAAACTGAGCCACACACAGAAACTATTTGGATAGAATTAAACGAAAAAGCAAATAATATTATAATAGGAGTTATATAAAGGCCACCAAATTTAGACAGAATGGAAGCAAAGCATTTATGGGATGAAATATCTAGAGCATCTAGATCTAACAGTATTTATGTCATGGGTGACTAACTTTAGTGGAATAAACTGGTTGAACAAAACAGGGAATAGCGAAGCAGAAGATTTTCTAGAATTAATTGACGATTGCTTTCTTACGCAACATATTAAGGAACCAACGCGGGAAAATAATATTTTAGATTTAGTGTTAACTAACAGGGAAACACAAATTAATGACATCGAAATAGGAAGTGAGCTAGGGAACGGGATCACAAAGAAATCAGATTTAGCATAGAATGGAATAGACCTGAAGGAAAAAACCAGCGTTGAATGTAATGAAACGCCATTTTCTGGGTGAGACCCGGAGGCTCCCCGGAGCTTTACCGGCTGATATGCTAATGTCAGACTTTGGCATCAGTCATGTGTATGGAGTTCTAGGGCCTACCGGGGACCACGAGCCAGAACCTGGCCCCCTCAGAGAGGCAAGGGGAGCAATGGCCTATAGAAACCCCCGTGTGGTTGGAAGCATTCTATGTCTGCCATCGACCGGGTCAAGCATCCAGAAAGGTAAGCATTCCAAAACAAACCCCTATTCTGGTGAAAATTGCTACCTAAGCCGAACTAGTGAATAGAACTCTTCAACAGAAAACACGGAAACTAGTATGACGTCATACGTCACCGCGCCGCTGTCTGCGCAGCTCCCCCCTCCCCGGGAGGGGGAAGGGGGAGCCCCAGACCTCCCACGCCGGCTATCCACCCATCAGTTCTGAGGCTGGATGTCAAAACACGCGAAAAACGCCGACCGGAGGGAGGGAGGGTTGCCGGGGAGCCTCCGGGTCTCACCCAGAAAATGGCGTTTCATTACATTCAACGCTGGTTTTCTGGGGGGAGCCCCGTCGGCTCCCCGGAGCTAACTACCCACAGAGGAAGGTCAAAGGGACAAAACCGGGAGGCGGACACCACGCACCCCCCAAGGAGGCGAGACAACCGGCAGCAAACGCCAACCCAAGGCGCCACAGCCCCGAAAATCCCGGGAACAACACGAGAACCACGAGCAGCAAGGCCCCTGCACGAACACCAAAAATCCATGCCCGAAAGACTGCAAGGCCACGTCGCCCAGACGGCAGCGAGAGCAGCGAAGCCACGAACGCCACAGGCATGAGGGAAGAACACAGGCAGCTTAGCCGCAAGAACACGGCTGACCACCCGGGACACCATCACCCGCGAACCGGGAAGAACAGAACCGGATCAACGCAAAACGCGCTCCGGACCCAAACGCCGTGGCACGCAAACAACAGCAGAGGGCCGCCACTGAACACAAAAACGACACACCCCCGGCCCGACCAACAAAGCACCAACAAACCCTGGATCCCTCCAGAATGCAGCAGCCCCACCCCGCGCCAGAAAAGATGGAGACTGCTGCCATCAAACAACCAAAACGCTAAAACCGAAGGAGCAAGAAAACACAGCGAACCGACCCCCAGAGGCAAAGGCCCAAAGGAAAGAGCCGACGAAAAAACACACCGGAACCGAAGGGGCACTACCAACCGAGGAGAAGACAGAGCACGCTGACCAGAGACCAGGATGGTGCAAGCGGCGCACGAACAGGCCGGAGGTGAAATGACGCACAAGACAGCTGACTAACGGTGCAGAAGCAACACCAAGACCGAAAGCAAGCTGAAGCGGCTCCGCCTGCGCTGCACGAAAAGAGGCGACAGTATGTGGCAAGACGACGGCCCCCAACCCCCACTAGAAAACCAAGCCGAGAGTAAACCAAGCCAACAAGAAGGACCCACCGAAGAAGGGACAGGAAAAGGAAGGACCGCCAAAATACCCCATACTGCCGCCAAGAAAGCACGCAGGTGGGACACCTACCACGAAGCCACCCGACCACCAACCGGAGGCGAGACCACGAGGCAGAACATAAGCAGCCCCGACAAGGCCCCCCCGAGCCCAGGAAAAAGGCGGAGCCGCGAGAAGATCTCGGGCGCGACCACCGAAACCCAGGCGGCACAAGGAGATGGAACGTCTGCCGAACAGAAAAACTCCGAAGCATGCAAGCCCGCCAGGAGTTCAGAAACGACGGGTCCGACGCGAGACATCGCAAGAACCCCCCCAAAAAAATAAAACAACAACAACCGGCAGGGCAAGCTAGGAAAACCAAAGAAGGCGGAAGGGTCGCCGCCAGAACAGGACCCGAACCAAGGGGCACGAACAACTGCAACAGACCGAGACAAAGAAGCACATCACAGGACACAGGCTGACCAACGCCTAAGAACACACGCAGAACATTCCTGCTGCAGAAGAGGCAGGAAGAAAGAGCAGAAGCACAAAAAAAAAACCAGGAGAACAACCAGGGGTGGACAATCAGGCAGGGACAAAAACCCCACGCAATCCCCAGGCACAAAACGGCAGCAAAGCGCCACTCCACAACCGGACACAGGAACAAGGACACGCCACCGTGAAACACGGTACCAATGCTCACGTGCAGCAGCAGCAGCAACAGGCACCACTGCAACATGCAACATGTAAATAGCAACTCCCCTCTGCAAAGGCAGAGAACGGAGCAGGCAGACCCCAGACAGGGCCAACGGAGACACGACAAAACCCTGCAGGCCCAGAAACCTGCACCAGGCGACCGACGGCGGAGAAACCCCGCTCGATACCTGCTGGATGAGGTACTGGGAGCTCTTTTACACCTCAAGCCCGGCCCAAGGTCAGGCCAGACCGGCCAGAGGATGGCCCACCAGGCAGCTGCTAGGAGCAGTCCACCGGCCCACATACCCCCCACAACCAGGACGGGCCGGAACTGCCATACGAAAACAGGCCAGTGCGCCCTGGAAGTCCACGGACGAACCAGCAAGAAGGCTTATGCTCGCAAGTAGGTCGTGTAACAAGCACAGACCACTGATGGTAATACAGTGTTCCCCAAAAGTGCCAATAGCACCACTGCACTCCACTGGTACTATCCCGCAAGTTCTACCAGATAGGCGGGACCCAAGAGCCAGAGCTCAAATCCTGCAAGCACAGCCAGGAGCCTCACCAGGTGAGTACAGAACCAACCCTACAACCCCCACACCTCACAACATTAAAAAAGGAGGGTCCCCTGAACGACTCCAGCATGGGTTGGACATGCACATGAGGGGGACAGGAAGGGGTGATAAAGGGACAGTCACTGGTGTGCGAACGGTCTCAGTCGTACAAAATTATACCTAAATAAAGACAGGTATATGAACACCGCCGCATCCAGCGCCCGGCCAAAAGACGCCAGACCGCAGAAACTCACCTGGCGAATGGTGGCTCGAACTTGACACGACTCAACCGTGCCCAGAAGAACTTGGGAGCACCGCCAGGTGAAGACGCCAGAGCCGGACCCGCAGGAGAACAGGGAGAGGCGAAGGAGGCGGTCCACACCCATGACACAGAAAACCGCGGTGTCCTCCCCACAACTGGGAACCAGGACACCCCTGGCGCAAAGGGGCACATACCGCAGCCAGGGAGAAGAACGAGAGGCGAAGCACTGTAGCAAAAAAGGGCGCAAAACCCCAGCACTGAACCATCGCCCAGACCAAAACAAACTCCACGGCGCATGCGCATAACACGCTGGCCGAACCGCACACCCTCCCTGCGGGAAGGCGCCAGCCAGGACTATTGCACGAGAAAAAGAGCCAAAAGAGGAAGCAGGAACAATAAAACCGGCCAAAGAAGCAAAGAGCCCAAAAAAAGGGAACCCAAACGGGCGACAAGTAGCCCAAACGGGCGACAAGTAGCCCAAACGGCCGACAAGTAGCCCAACCGGGCGACAAGTAGCCCAACCGGGCGACAAGTAGCCCAACAGGGCGACAAGTAGCCCAACAGGGCGACAAGTAGCCCAACAGGGCGACAAGTAGCCCAACAGGGCGACAAGTACTAGGAGCCGACAGACGTTCCAATAATGCGGGAAGTAGCGAAAAACCTTCCCGTACCCTCGAGAACACAGAAGCCAACACTAGTCCCGAAGGCACACGAAGGCGCAGGCGCACCCGAGATCAAAAGTCACGCAGTACCCCATCGAACGGGGAAACATGACAAAAACACCGTCCCAAAAAGCGGGGGAGGAAACATCCACCCACAGGACGGAACCAACCGACTCAAAGGCCAAGGAACCGAGCCCGGGGAGGGGCCGACGTCCAACAGCACGTACGGCGAGTGGGGAGGAAAGACCCCACTCCGCGTAACCACAAGCCCCGCCGAGAGGGGGATAAAACCCCCCACGGGGTCTAACGGGGCCAAGGCCCCCCAAGTCAGCCCCTCCCCAGCCCCGGGAACCTACACGACAGGCCCCGGGGCCGAGCCGTTCCCCCCAAAGCCCCGGCCGTACCAGAAAACCGGGGCAGCCGTGAAAACACTAAGGAAGGGAGCCCACTGGCAGACTCATACAACACGGCTGGAGGAACAGGCCCAAATGCCCCCGTCACTACCCCGGAAGGGGAATTCCCCGAGACTGCCCGAGTCTCAACACCACCAAACACCCCGCCCTGAACCTACAGACGGTAAGGAACCGGATACAGGCAGGAAGGGTGAACCAGGGGAAAGACAAGGGGGCGTGGATGGAACCGAAGCAACCAACACCCCCAAGTCCCAAAACGAAATATAACGGGGCAGCCCCGGGGCTCCCGGGGAGGAAACCACGAGAACGTTGCCACCACCAAGGCTCAAGTGCAACGCCCCTGCTGCCCGCACCCGCTTTGTTAGCACAACTGGGTAACCGAGCCACAACGAGCAACCAAACTCGCAGGACACCGGGTCGAAGGTGTCACCGACCCCACAGGCAGCAGACGGAGGCAAAACAGAGAGTCACCCAGAGACAAAAGGTGAGAGCAACCCTCAAACTCGCTGGAAGCGAGGGGGGGGGGGGCTCTGGGGTCACATCCATCGGACCCGCGCGCCCCCAGGGGTTTCCCAGGGTCCCGAGCGTTTACTTTAAGAGGACTCGCGCTCAGGTAATCCCAGGCAGGGTACTGCTAACCGGCACCCAAGCTACCAAACAACTTTCTAAGAGCTGAACCCCCGGGACGTGTACACTCACGGGGACCTAGCAGGGGGTACCACCAGAAATACTCAGAACACAAGGGACACAAGGGGCAAGAACGAAGGCAGACCCCCCCACCAGGTATATAAACAAAAGAAAAAGAAAACCCCGCAAGAGGACAGCGTACCCAAGCGGAACAGAGCCGGCCGCTATGATTGGTAAAGACAAGCTGCACAGTACCCCGCGCCCCACCAGTGCAAACACTGCCCCTTACTCTAAGGCGAACAAGGGAGACAGAACACCTGAGCACACAAAGAGCGGCCGAAAACCAAGCGGTAAACGGCCAAGCAGGGGCAGGACCCAAGGAACTTGTGGAAGGTGGCCCCAAGCCCCAAGGGCAGTACTTACAGGGCACCTAGGGAAGGGAACCCTAGGCGCATGCAGCCCGAGTACTGAAGAATCACACCCGGCTCACGCACCACCTAGAAAACAGACACCACACTCTAGGTACAGTGCTGAAACAACCACTGGAGCCGGAGCACATAACCATTGCCTATAGCATCAGCCGAAGAACTGATGGGTGGATAGCCGGCGTGGGAGGTCTGGGGCTCCCCCTTCCCCCTCCCGGGGAGGGGGGAGCTGCGCAGACAGCGGCGTGGTGACGTATGACGTCATACTAGTTTCCGTGTTTTCTGTTGAAGAGTTCTATTCACTAGTTCGGCTTAGGTAGCAATTTTCACCAGAATAGGGGTTTGTTTTGGAATGCTTACCTTTCTGGATGCTTGACCCGGTCGATGGCAGACATAGAATGCTTCCAACCACACGGGGGTTTCTATAGGCCATTGCTCCCCTTGCCTCTCTGAGGGGGCCAGGTTCTGGCTCGTGGTCCCCGGTAGGCCCTAGAACTCCATACACATGACTGATGCCAAAGTCTGACATTAGCATATCAGCCGGTAAAGCTCCGGGGAGCCGACGGGGCTCCCCCCAGAAAATTCTGTTAAAGTGCCAGATTTTCGAAAAGCTGATTTTAATAGCCTAAGAAATTTTTTGGGTCAAATAGATTGGAAAGTCTTGGGTATGGGGTGTGGGCCGGTCTTGGAGCGAGACATGAACCCAGTGACAGGTGACGTAAAAGGGGATTTCGATGTGGATTTAATATATAACTTATTTAAGAATATTCTAAACAAAGCACAGGAACGTAGTATACCATACAAATTGAATAGATCGAATACTAATGACCCAAAGTGGATAACAAATAATTTAAAGAACCTTATAGGTAAAAAGAGAGCTTGGTACAAAAGGATTAAGAATGGGGAAGTCAGTTTAGAACAGGAATTCATACAACTGGTTAGAAATGTTAAAAAAAGAGATTAGGAAAGCAAAAAGAAACTATGAAGTTCGCATAGCAGAGCAAGCAAAGTCAAATCCTAAAGGGTTTTTTCAGTTATATCGAACTAAGACTAGGGAAAGGATAGGTCCATTAAAATCTGAGACAGGTCAAATAACGGATAATGACAAGGAGACGAGTAGTATTTTTAACAAATATTTTATATCTGTATTTACTAAAGAAGAACTTAACAATATGCATTCAGCCGAACAAGTCTATGTGGGTGGGGATGGGGACAGGTTGACTAGTTTAGTAGTTACCAGGGAGGATGTAATTAAACAATTAGTAGAACTAAAACCAAACAAATCCCCAGGGCCGAATGAAGCGTTTGCCAGGGTGCTTAAAGAATGCAAAGAGGAGCTTTCCGAGCCACTGTCAACCATATTTAATAAATCAATAGAGTTAGGCAGAGTGCCAGAGTCATGGAAGGTAGCTAATGTGGTACCAATTTTTAATAAAGGAGATAGATCACTTGCGTCAAACTATCGGCCAATTAGCCTAACGTCTATTGTGGGAAAGTTACTTGAATCAATAATTGCAAATACAATTCGTCTCCATCTTGAAAAACATAAATTAACAATTGAGTCGCAACATGGTTTTATAAATGGCCGTTCATGTTTAACAAATTTGTTTTCTTTTTATTCCAGCATAGTTGAGGCAGTTGATAGTGGTAAGGATTATGATGTTGTGTACCTTGACTTTAGCAAAGCTTTTGATACAGTGCCACATGAAAGACTAATTAAAAAAATAGAAGCTCATGGTATTGGGGGTGCTATATTAAGTTGGATTAGGGCATGGCTATTCCAAAGGAAACAGAGAGTTAGTATAAATGGGGTTAAGTCAGAGTGGGATAATGTTGTTAGTGGAGTACCTCAGGGCTCTGTCCTGGGACCTCTGTTGTTTATAATATATATAAATGATTTAGATTCAGGTTTGAGTAGCAACATCTGCAAATTTGCAGACGATACGAAAATCGGTAGGGAAATCAACACGAAAGAAGACTCGCTATCACTTCAAGTTGATCTAAATAGGGTTTTAGAATGGTCAAAAGATTGGCTGATGCAGTTTAATGCTGATAAATGTAGAGTTTTGAGGCTGGGTAATGATGATAGAGTTACAAGATACGAGCTAGATGGTGTTGAGATTGCGAAGTCGGATTGCGAAAGGGATCTGGGAGTTATGATTAGTAAGAATTTAAAACAAAAGGATCAATGCATGAATGTTCGTAATAAGGCAAATAGGACACTGGGATTTATTAATCGAAGCGTTAGTAACAAGACACCTGGTGTGGTTCTTCAGCTATATCTTGCTCTGGTTAGTCCCCATTTAGATTATGCAGTTCAGTTTTGGTCGCCGTACTATAGTATGGATATAAATTCACTTGAACGTGTCCAGCGTAGGATGAGAAAGTTAATTCCCCAAATTAGAAGTCTTTCATATGAAGAAAGATTAATAAAGCTTAAATTGCATTCACTGGAAAGACGAAGAGTTAGGGGTGACATGATAGAAGTTTACAAGTGGATGAATGGACATAACAAAGGGGATATTAATAGGGTATTAAAAGTATCAACTCAAGACAGAACACGAAACAATGGATATAAATTGGATAAGTTTAGATTTAGGAAAGACTTGGGTAAATACTGGTACGGTAACAGGGTTGTTGATTTGTGGAACCAATTACTGCGTAACGTGGTGGAGGTGGGGTCCCTCGATTGTTTCAAGCGCGGGTTGAACATGTATATGAGTGGGATTGGGTGGTTATAGATAGGAGCTGCCTCGTATGGGCCAATAGGCCTTCTGCAGTTACCTTTGTTCTTATGTTCTTATTCCTAGATGGACGAAATAATGCGTTGGTGCTGTTACTAGCACTGTTAACATCGTGAACAACATTGAATCACTGATATTTGAACATTGTACCCAGTCATTATCCCACTCAGGCTCTTCTATAATACTATCATGGCTAAATAATACAGGTTATATATATATATATATTTTGACATTATTAGGCGATGCTGTGGTCACACACTGAACAGCAGAGCTGTGCGCTCATGCTGTGAGTGCCAGCCTTGGTTGCTCACTCACTACTGAGGCTCTGACACCCAGCAATGTGCACCATGATTTTTGTTTAAAATGGCGTCTGTTTACAAGAGCCCTGAGGAAGCTGATGTGAACCCCATGTATCTGCGGGAGTTTTGAATGGAACGTGAAAAATAAAAATACCCGGAGGCGCGTTGCTCACCCGAAGCCTGGGCCTGCAGGCGCGTTGCGAAGTTAAAGGGTTAAAAAAAAAATAAAAAAACATTTGAAACAATCTGAAAAATGGACAAATGCCATAAAGGTTCGTTCAGTGTTTGATGGGTAGGCTGCTCCATTATAACAATCTTTCTCTGTTTCAAATATGTTCCATTTGTTTTGTATTTTTCATTTACGTCTCAATAATGGAGCAGCCTACCCGACAAACACTGAACAAACCTTTACGGTATATGTCCATTTTTCAAATTGTTTCAACTTTTTCTTTTTATTTAAGAAACATGGAGCAGCCTACCCGTAGACCATCGAAGGAACCATCCAGTGTTTTGACATTTGTTCTGGTTTTCAAAATAATTAATTTATTTTGTATTATTTTCGTATTTTTTTATTTAAGAAACATGGAGCAGCCTACCTGTCGACCACTGAACGAACCTTTTGCTATAAGACAAATGAAAAATAAACATTGAACAAATTTGAAGAACGAAAAATGTCAAAGGTTTGTGCAGTGTATGTACGGTAGGCTGCTCCATTACTGAGACGTAAATGACAAATACAAAACATATGGAACACATTTGAAACAAAGAAAGATTGTTGTAACGGAGCAGCCTATCCACCAAATAAGCTTTTTTGACATTTGTTGTATTTCAGAAATTTCATTTATGTTTTCTACAAAAACGTCAATGCTTTGCAACATCTCAGTAGGCACCCCTTTATATCCCAGCATCATTAGTATCTTTAAACAAGAACAAGGACCTGCGACCCCACCATGTGGTGTCGCCATTATTTAAACGAGTGTTCGCCATACAAGACAAATTGTCGCCGGTCGTTACTCTTAATGTTCGCCATTTGAGGCGTTCATTATTCGAGATACCACCGTATTTTAAACACATTGAAATTTTAAACCACTTTAGTTAATGTATTGATCCAGACTGAATTCGGTCAACTCTCATTCCAGAAACAGTTGAAGGCCACAGGGATTACAATGGTTTAAACTGCACATGACAGGGCTGATCACATTGAAACTTAAAAAATATTGAACAATTTGGAGGATATTGATCTAGACAACAACTTCAAAAGGTCACATGTCACATGACAGAGCAACAGTTTCACGCTCAAGCAACAATACAAGACAGAAAACAGGAGATCCTTGGAACTCCCTACCCACTGGAGTAATGTCAAATTTTGGGTAGGAATGGAATGCCAAAATACTGCTGAATTTTAAAATCCAGCTCGATAATATCATCAGGACAAAGTGTTAAGGGAACCTCTGCCAAGCTGCCGGGTTCCTGTCTTTGTCGAGACCACTACAGAGCTAGTGACTCTCAGGTAAATTAATCTACGTCCCTTACCAGCAGAATATTTTTCTCATGACATGAGATAATTAATAACTAAAACATTATTGGTAAATAATTTGAATTAGATGACTGTAGTCATGCTGCAGCACTTAACCTTAGCCTGCATCTCTGACTTTCGTCCTCAGCAATGTTGTGTAATTGTATATAATGGTGGAAATTTGTCACAAAGAACATGCAACTTACTTTTAAAGTTTTCATATTATTGGTGATCTCTTTTGCTTGAACAAGGTGTTGGGCCTGTAAGTTATCCTTATCAGCAGTGTTAATGAGTGGATTGTTAGCATTACATGCTTTACTCTGAAAAATTATAACACATGTTATGAGGCACAAGGTTAATTATGCTACACAATGGGCACATTTAGACAAAAATTGTACATATCAAATTATGTTTTATATCATAGAAAGAAGAAATACAGAAAGGTGACTCCAATAATATATACCTTTTCTGAGGATGAAATAGAAATTTGGCTTTCTTCCACTTCTGCAGTTCTATGAAAGAAGTGGCTTGGACTCGTAGAATTGAATTCCTCTCCATCTGCATCAATGAAGCGCTCATTTCTAGTCTGCGTCTCACATTCAACATTGACTGCAGAAAATTCCTGTTTAAATTTACGTTATTTTCATTAGAAGTTGTAATAAATTTAAAACCAGCATTGCATGTATTAAAACGACATTTTCTGTAGGGAGCACCATCAGCTCCCTAAAGCTATCTGAACTGATATGTGCTATACTGTATTAGTTTGGGGTCATCAATCACAGGAGTTCTTATGCCTACTGGAAACTACGAGCCAGAACCTGGTTCCCTCAGAGAGGAGCAGGGAGCGATGGCTTATGAACACATTATATTTAAAGCATTTCATAAGTGCCATCGACCAAGGAAGCATCCAGAAAGGTAGGCGAATCAAAACAGACCACTGTCTGATTAACCTGGGCAAACTACATCCGAAAAAATCTAAATAACTCCACTAGAAAAAACCCAGCATTGAATGTAATGAAACGCCATTTTCTGGGCGAGCCCCAGAGGCACCCCGGAGTTGTCCAGGCTGATATAGATATCCCTAACTTTGGAATCAGTCACTGTTGGAGGAATACTAGGCCTTCTTCTTGAGGTTATCTTGAGATGATTTCAGGGCTTAGTGTCCCTGCGGCCCGGTTCTCGACCAGGCCTCCACCCCCAGGAAGCAACCCGTGACATCTGACTAACTCCCAGGTACCTATTTACTTCTAGGTAACAGGGGCATCAGAGTGAAAGAAACTCTACCCATTGTTTCTCGCCGGCACCTGGGATCGAACCCGGGACCACAGGCTCATGCATCCAGTGTTCTGTCCACGCAGCCGCCGGTACCCAGACTGCCTACCGGGACCACGAGCCAGAACCTGGACCCCTCAGAGAGGCATGAGGAGCAATGGCCTATAGAAATGCACATGTGATTTTGGAGCATTTTGTATCTGCTATCGACCGGGACAGGCACCCAGAGAGGTAAGCCCCCAAAAACAAACCCCTATTCTGGTTAAAACACCGAAAATAGTCAAATGAGTGGACAGAACTCCCCAAGTGAAAACAATCATGATGTCACATGAGCTGCTACGCATGTCTGTGCAGCTCCCCCCTTCCCAGGAGGGGAAAAGGGGAGCCCCAGACCCCTGTACTATCGATCCACATTCCAGTTCTGAGGCTGGATATCAAAACACACGAAAACCGCCGATCGGAAGGGAGGGAGGGAAGGAGGGTTGCTGGGGACCCTCTGGGACTCGACCAGAAAATGGTGTTTCATTACATTCAATGCTGGTTTTCTGTGGGGAGCCCCTACGGCTCCCCGGAGCTACTTCACCAAGGACAAAAACAGATGGACATATCTGGAATGCAGTCGGTGTTCACATCCCAACACTAGATGTGAGACAGGTTGCAACCGCCGACCCAAAGCGACACAGGCCCGACTAGGCCTAGGAACATTCACAAGGTAGCATTCAGCAAGGACCCAGCATGACCGCCAAAAACCCCTTGCCCGAAAGTCAGCGCAAAACATGGTGCCAAAGACAGCAGCAAGCACAACAAACTTACGAATGTTATGGGCACGAGGATAGACCGCAGGCTGGTTAGACCGAAAGACCCTGAGGACGACCAGAGAGACCTGAACCCGAGAACAGGGAAGAAGGGAAACTGGATCAACCCAAAGCACATCCCCTGCCACAGAGGCCGTGGTGTGCAAATAATGGTGCAGAGCTGCAACCAAACACAAGATGGTGCACCCCGGCCAACCAACCAAGCAACAACAACCCTAGGGGACCCGTCTGGTAAATAGCCATCCCAACCCCACCAGAAAGGAAGAGACGGCCGCAATGAAGAAACCGACCAACAGAACCGAAAGAAGTAGAAACCACTTCCTCAAACCAAGGGGAAGAGAGAAAAGAGCACCCAGTCCAAGAACAGGACGGCACAGGTGGCGCATGAGCAGGCTGGAGGTGAGTAATGCCCGAGTCAGCCCACAAACGGTGCAGAAGGAACAACGAAACCGGAACAATCTGAAGCAGCTCCACCAGTGCAGCACGAAACAAGATGACAGCATGCGGCAAAATAACGATCCTAAACCTCCATGAGAGGAGGACAAGACCACGTCAACAAAAAGTGCAATACACCTAAGAGACAAAAAGAAAAGGAAGGACCGCCAGAAAACGCCATACCACCGCCAAGATGAAGAACGCAGGTGGGACACCATCAAAGATGTCACCTGATCACCTAACAATAGTTAAAAGATGCGAGTCAAAATCGCCAGACTTGAAGACCCGAGGAGAAGACCGAACCAGCCAAGTCATGGAGTGAATCGATCATTGAAAAGAAGCTGAACCGTGGGAAAACCCCTGGGTGCAGACATCGAGCAAGGAGCGCTGGAACCAAGGCTATCAAGGAACCAAAAGAAACGTCTGCCAGGGAACCAGGAACCCAAACCTGAGGGAGCCGGGAAAGAACCAACCCGGTCGAGCAGACACGCACCGTCCGGGAGAACCCCCCCCCCCCCTGGGACCCCCGAAGGAACAACAAGTCCGACAGCGAAAGACGAGAAAAAAGCCACTTGCAGAAACTGACGAGCCGCAGACTCCGCAAACAGCAAGGACAAAATGGCAACGAAAACCTAAGAACCAGGGGCCCAGGCAGAGGCCAACAAGGAAGCGAGCACCACGCGCCAAAACGCAAAGCAAAAAACAGTGACTCCGCAACCCGCAGGAGCGGCACCACCAGCCCCAGCAAGGCAGAACAATTCACGTGTCGCAGAGGAAGGAATGATGAGAACTACGTAGGACATGTACTGCATGAAAATAAAAATGTACTGTCTGGAAAAGAAACACAAAGAAACGGTTGTAGCCAGGGCCAAGATCCGAGCTCTCCCTGTCCCAACGAAAAGGAACTGTAGGGGCAGGAATGGGTGATCGGAAAACTACATCCACCAGTACACTGCAAAATTCACTTTCGCAAACAGTTCGGTAGACGGTTCGAACAAGTTAGGTGAGAAGGTGGTGGAGGCCAAGACCGTCAGTAGTATCAAAGCGTTATATGACAAAGAGTACTGGGAAGACGGGACACCACGAGCGTAGCTCTCATCCAGTAACTACACTTTAGGTAATTACACAGAAGCTGCATAATGACTGACAAGAAGAAGATGAAGAACTCGGGCCCATAACGGAACACTGGGCCTGTTCAACAACAGGGAAATGAACATGAACACAGCCCGACCTAACACAAGCAGGAGAATAGCCAACATGCACCTACGAAGATACACAACAGTGTGTGTGGTATAGAGGTAGGAATATGTAAAAATGCAATGAAAAAACCTTAAATATGGTCCCAGCACTGGAAGCTGGGGACAAGAGCATAAGCAATATGAAGAACCAAGAAGACCCCAGGAAGCAATTGGCAATGAAATGTACATGAACAACAATATAACAGAGACTTACAGCAAGAATAAACAATACACTCACCCCAAACTCATGTACTAAGGAGAGAAGCCAACCTCACATTAGCACCAAAGTCCATTCCCTTATCACAGGTAACATCCCTTCCAACCTATTGGAGGATGGCGAGGTGTATAAGTGTAACATCCCAGGTACAGTGGCACCTCGACTTAAGATAATTTTGAGTTACGATATAAATTTGATCGGAAAATGCGGCTCGACTTACGATAGTGTCGTTGACTAACGATATTTGTAGTTACACGTTCGGGTCGATCGAGTGCATGGCTCCCGGTCGTGTGGGCCGACCTGCCTCAGTTTACTAGAGCCGCCCGCTTAGTGACAATCATGCTTATAAGAAATTCTATTTTTTTGGTGATTTTTTTCTTTTTGAACATAAAACTGATTATTATATATCATGCCATGGGTCCCAAGAAAGTCAGTGGTAAGGTTCAACATATGAAAACACTTGTAAGGATGATCATAGAGCAAAAACATGAGATCATTCGTAAATATGAAGATGGTTGCTGATCTAATTAGGCAGTACAACAAATCTCAATCAACGATATCCACCATACTGGCTAAGAAAAAGGACATTATGAGTGCTAAAGTGGCAAAAGGCTTATCAATAATCACAAAACATAGAACACAGACACTTGAGGAGGTTGAACAGTTATTATTAACTAGCAGTACCCGGCCACAGCTCAGCAACAGTTGCTGAGCTCTTCCTTCCCTCCATGCCCCACTCCCCTGTCCCTTTGTCCTCCCCACTATTCTCCATTCCCCCATCCCCTCGTCCCCACCATCCCAAACACCCCCGTCCCCTCGTTCTTCACCACCATTACCCCCTCCCTTGTCCCCTCCTGCTCCCCACCATCTCTCACTTCCGTCCCCTCGTCATCCTCCACCATTCCCCACTCCCTCGTCCGATGCCTTCCCAAATGGTCTGATGGTCCCATCAGAAAATTGGGAACATCAAGTGATCTGAAGTTCCCATCACTGAAATATAAGAATAAGTTAAAAAATTAAATGAAAATATGAAAAAATAAAAAAATAAACTATACTCACAAAATGAACGGTATGGTAAACAACACAGTTCAATTCCAACACAATGTCACACAAAATAATTCAATAAAAAAAAAAAAATCGAAATCTATGAAAATAACGTCTATCAATGCAATTGAAAACATTGAAATGGAATTTGTGACATATTTACTATAGCGTGCATGTTGCTATTATGTGCAACAGATGGTGCTGTTTTTAAAAAACGCATGTTTTTACCTGTCACGAGTGTGGCATCTATATAGTAGGTATATAAAAAGATATGCCTATTCAAATGCAACGTTGTGTCAAAATTTCAAAGCAATCGGTGAAGAACTTTTGGAGATTACAGCGTGTGTTGCTCTTACGTCCAACAGATGGCGCTGTTTTTTAAAAAACCAGTGTTGAATATAATGAAACGCCATTTTCTGGGCGAGTCCCGGAGGCTCTCCGGAGCTTACCAGGCTGATATGCTAATGTCAGACTTTGGCATCAGTCATGTGTATGGAGTTCTTATGGGCCTACCGGGGACCACGAGCCAGAACCTGGCCCCCTCAGAGAGGCAAGGGGAGCAATGGCCTATAGAAACCCAGTGTGGTTGGAAGCATTCTATGTCTGCCATCGACCGGGTTAGGCACCCAGAAAGGTAGGCGCACCAAAACAAACCCCTATTCTGGTGAAAATTGCAACCAAAAGCCGAACGAGTGGATAGAACTCCCCCAAACAAAAACGAGCAAACTAGTATGACGTCATTCGTTGTTGCTACCACGCCGGCGATCCACACCCCAGTTCTGAGGCTGGATGTCAAAAACACGCGAAAAAACTGCCGACCGGAGGGAGGGAGGGATGCCGGGGAGCCTCCGGGACTCACCCAGAAAATGGCGTTTCATTACATTCAATGTTGGTTTTCTGGGGGGAGCCCCTACGGCTCCCCGGAGCCAACTACCCACAGAAGAAAAAATAATTGGGACTGACCAGGGAGCGGTCGCCGCACACTACTCTACCCGAAGTCGAGACAACAGGTCGCATCTGCTGACCCAAAGAGACACAGGCCAGACTGGGCCCAGGAACGTGTACAAGGTAACAAACAGCCAAGGATCCTGTTTGACCGCCAAATTCCTCGTGCCTGAACGTTATCCCAGGACACAATTCAACGTACTATATGGGACCACCCCCAGTTCGTTGGAGCGTTGGATTCGTTGCAAGAGGTGACCTTCAAGAGGCGTTTGCGTCAGTGTCTTTTTTTTTTCTTGTACACAATAAAAATGCATTGTATCATATTACTTACTGTACCTATATTTTACTACTCTACAAAAAATACTGTAATTCATGTATTTACCTTATTGTTGGAGTTATGTCCATCTTGAAGTTTTGTGAAGTTGTGAATGCTCTACAGTAAATAGGTACTGCAGTGCATTAAGCCGTTAGCACTGTATTATTAAAAGTGGGTTTGCTGTATGTTGAGTACTACAATACAGTTCTTGAAAACTATTGTACATTAGAATTATTGCAACTTTAATTTTAACACTATGTACACACTTAAATTTAACACTTATTCTAATTGTTCACTTCACACACGATGTTTTTAGATGTTTGCATCAGCTTTGCTGGTGCTCGCTGCTGCTGTGTTGGCTTCAGCTGCTTTTGTGCTGGTGCTGGGTACGGCTGTGCTGGTGCTGGGTACGGCTGTGCTGGGTACGGCTGTGCTGGTGCTGGGTACGGCTGTGCTGGGTACGGCTGTGCTGGTGCTGGGTACGGCTGTGCTGGGTACGGCTGTGCTGGTGCTGGGTACGGCTGTGCTGGTGCTGGGTACGGCTGTGCTGGTGCTGGGTACGGCTGTGCTGGTGCTGGGTACGGCTGTGCTGGTGCTGGGTACGGCTGTGCTGGTGCTGGGTACGGCTGTGCTGGTGCTGGGTACGGCTGTGCTGGTGCTGGGTACGGCTGTGCTGGTGCTGGGTACGGCTGTGCTGGTGCTGGGTACGGCTGTGCTGGTGCTGGGAACGGCTGTGCTGGTTCTGGGTACGGCTGTGCTGGTGCTGGGTACGGCTGTGCTGGTGCTGGGTACGGCTTTGCTGGTGCTGGGTACGGCTGTGCTGGTGCTGGGTACGGCTGTGCTGATTGATTTGCTGCTAGTTCGTGAAAAATATTGACTCATTTTCATTTGTTTCCTTCTTTGTGTCATGTCCTTGAGACAAATATCTTTCATCGTCCTTAGGTGTTGATAAAAGCCTGGTAGCTCTGGATTGTCAGTTTGTGAAACAATGTCAAGGAGTTTTTCAACATAGAACAATGCGTCAGCACACATAGCAGATTGTAAACTGCTATCATTCTCATCCTCATCTTCCTTTCCGTCGTCGTCAACAGTGCCAGTAACATTTTGTATAATCTCATCATCTGTTAAATGACCATTGATTAAATGATTTATTAATTTTATTATTTCGAAGCCGTAGTCACTGAACTGTGGTGACGAATTGAAACGAGAAACGCATGGTGTGTGTGTACAGGGATTAGACCCGTCCACTCGCTCACGCTGGAGTTGTTCCAATAACAAATAATTTCTCAAATAGCAGATGTTTATCATATTACAGTATATTTTCGGTTTTATTTAGTTTAGTTTAATTAGGATAATAAAAAGCTATTAAAGCATTGGTTTTATAAATAATTTATTAGTCTGAAACTTTCAAAGTCATGGGTCACTGAACTATAACGACACAGACGAAGGAAAACCAAGTGAGGTTTACAGAACAGTATTCCCTTATCTGTCCACCCTCACTCACCTTGTTTTATCACAGAAAATGTCTATAAGGAGATTTTACGACATGTAGCTAGCTAATCACGCTTCAGCCTTTAAATTAATTTACAAAGATACGTCTGCCACAAATCAGTGGGAGGTTGGGAGGGAGGTGGGCAGGCAGAGCTTGTGAGGGAGAGGCAGGGAGGGAGGCAGGCACGGAGGGAGACAGGCACGGAGGGAGGCAGGCAGAGCTTGGGAGGGAGGCAGGGAAGGAGAGGATGGAGATGGATTGATGGTAGGATGGAGGGAGGGATGGAAGGATGGATGATTTGAGGGTGTGTGTGTGTGTGTGTGTATGGGCTGTAGGGGTGGGGGGGAGGTGTGTCGGTGGTGGTGAAGGGACCGACTCGCTGATAACCCTAACTCTGACCCAGTTAACTTTTTTTTTAACTTGATTTGTTTCTTCAATTCTGGATGGATGGAGGGAGAAAGGGGATGGAGGGAGGGGATGGATGGATGGAGGGAGGGGATGGATGGATGGATGGAGGGAGGGGATGGATGGATGGATGGATGGAGGGAGGGGATGGATGGATGGAGGGAGGGAGGGGGATAATTGGATGGATGGATGGATGGAATGGATGGATGGAGGGAGGGAGGGGGATGGATGGATGGATGGGGAGGGAGGGAGGGAGGGGGAGGGGGGGGGGGGGGGAGAGAGAGAGAGAGAGAGAGAGAGAGAGAGAGAGAGAGAGAGAGAGAGAGAGAGAGAGAGAGAGAGAGAGAGAGAGAGAGAGAGAGAGAGAGAGAGAGAGAGAGAGAGAGAGAGAGAGAGAGAGAGAGAGAGAGAGAGAGAGAGAGAGAGAGAGAGAGAGAGAGAGAGAGAGAGAGAGAGAGAGAGAGAGAGAGAGAGAGAGAGAGAGAGAGAGAGAGAGAGAGAGAGAGAGAGAGAGAGAGAGAGAGAGAGAGAGAGAGAGAGAGAGAGAGAGAGAGAGAGAGAGAGAGAGAGAGAGAGAGAGAGAGAGAGAGAGAGAGAGAGAGAGAGAGAGAGAGAGAGAGAGAGAGAGAGAGAGAGAGAGAGAGAGAGAGAGGAGAGAGAGAGAGAGAGAGAGAGAGAGAGAGAGAGAGAGAGAGAGAGAGAGAGAGAGAGAGAGAGAGAGAGAGAGAGAGAGAGAGAGAGAGAGAGAGAGAGAGAGAGAGAGAGAGAGAGAGAGAGAGAGAGAGAGAGAGAGAGAGAGAGAGAGAGAGAGAGAGAGAGAGAGAGAGAGAGAGAGAGAGAGAGAGAGAGAGAGAGAGAGAGAGAGAGAGAGAGAGAGAGAGAGAGAGAGAGAGAGAGAGAGAGAGAGAGAGAGAGAGAGAGAGAGAGAGAGAGAGAGAGAGAGAGAGAGAGAGAGAGAGAGAGAGAGAGAGAGAGAGAGAGAGAGAGAGAGAGAGAGAGAGAGAGAGAGAGAGAGAGAGAGAGAGAGAGAGAGAGAGAGAGAGAGAGAGAGAGAGAGAGAGAGAGAGAGAGAGAGAGAGAGAGAGAGAGAGAGAGAGAGAGAGAGAGAGAGAGAGAGAGAGAGAGAGAGAGAGAGAGAGAGAGAGAGAGAGAGAGAGAGAGAGAGAGAGAGAGAGAGAGAGAGAGAGAGAGAGAGAGAGAGAGAGAGAGAGAGAGAGAGAGAGAGAGAGAGAGAGAGAGAGAGAGAGAGAGAGAGAGAGAGAGAGAGAGAGAGAGAGAGAGAGAGAGAGAGAGAGAGAGAGAGAGAGAGAGAGAGAGAGAGAGAGAGAGAGAGAGAGAGAGAGAGAGAGAGAGAGAGAGAGAGAGAGAGAGAGAGAGAGAGAGAGAGAGAGAGAGAGAGAGAGAGAGAGAGAGAGAGAGAGAGAGAGAGAGAGAGAGAGAGAGAGAGAGAGAGAGAGAGAGAGAGAGAGAGAGAGAGAGAGAGAGAGAGAGAGAGAGAGAGAGAGAGAGAGAGAGAGAGAGAGAGAGAGAGAGAGAGAGAGAGAGAGAGAGAGAGAGAGAGAGAGAGAGAGAGAGAGAGAGAGAGAGAGAGAGAGAGAGAGAGAGAGAGAGAGAGAGAGAGAGAGGAGAGAGGAGAGAGAGAGAGAGAGAGAGAGAGAGAGGGAGGGGGGGGGGGGGGGTTGATCCATAAGAAGTTATCCTTCATAAGAAGTTGATCCAACTTCTTATGAAGGAATTATTAATTGTAATCTGTGATAGAATGAGAGTTTTCCACCACTCTGTGAACTCTGTCCCAAAATCGTAAGCTTGTGGACCACTTTTGGTCCACATGTGTGGTCCATTTGTGTGGTCCACTTGTGTGATCCACTTGTGTGATCCAACTTGTCATATGAGAGAATTATTAATTGTAATCTGTTATAGAATGGGAAAGTTTTCCACCAGTCTGTGAACTCTGTCTGGACATCGTAAGCAAATCCGAACATCCCTCGCTTCGGCGAACCATTGTTCGTCGAACCGGGTGAGTAAATTCGGCCTGAAAAGTGTGCGAACTAGCCGGAGATTCGTTGAATCGGGGTACGTTGAATCGAGGTTGTACTGTACCAAAGACAGCAGCAAGAGCCGCGAACTTGCAGACGTCATGGGCACGGAGATAGACCATAGGCTGGAGAGCCTGAAGAACCCCGCGGACAACCTGGGAGACCCGCACCTTCTAACAGGGAAGAAGGGAACCGGAGCAACCCAAATTGCGTCCATGGACCCAGAAGCCGTGGCGTGCCAACCATGGGGGAGAGCCGCAACTGGACAAAAACAAATGCACCCCTGGCCCAACCAACCAAGCATCAACAACCCAGGGACCCCTCCGGAAAGCAACAGTCTCATTCTTCGCCAGAAAAGAAGACGGCAGCGGACGACCAAACCGATCACCTCACCGAAGGAACACAAAACCCCTGCGTAGGAGAAGGAGAGCATGAAACTCACCTACCCGACCCCCAGAGGCCAATGGCAACCGGAAAAGAGCCGTCGAAAAACAAACCGGAACCGAAGGGGCCACAAGAAAACGAGAAGGAAGAAAGAAAAGAGCACTCTGTCCAATGACTTGGACGACTCAAGCGGCGCAAGAACATGCCAGAGTTGAAACAAGCACGAGGCAGCTTACGAACGGCGCAGATGAAAGTCCGAAAGCATGTCGAAGCTGCTCCGCCAGTGTCGCAGAAAACGAGGAGACAGTATGCGGCAAGTCGACGGCCCCCAACCCCCAGCAGAAAAGCCAAGCCGGCACCAACAAACACAGCCACCGAAGAAGGGACAGAAGGAAAAGGAAGGACCACCAAAACACCCCATACTGTTGCCAAGAAGCACACAGGTGGAACACCAACAACGAAGCCACCTGACCACCAACGGACGCGAGATCCTTGAGGCAGAACGTAATCAGCACCGCCAAGGGTCATCCGAGACTAGGAAGAGGCAGAGCCGCAGGAAGATCCCGGGTGTGACCACCAAGGAAGCAGAGCCGGAAACCCAAGCCGGCAAGAAGGAGAGTGGAACGTCTGCCGAACAGAAAACTCCCCAACACGAGCAAGCTCACCAAGGGATCGGAAACCACGGGTCCGATGTGAGACACCAGAGAAGGGACATCGCAAGACCCTAAAAAACTAACAGGTAGGGCAAGCCAGGAAAACAAGAAATCAAACCTGGCAACAGGAAGGCCAAAAGGCACAAACAAAACACACAACAGTGTGAAGGAGGAAATGATAAAAAGACTAGCAGAAACGCCCCAGCACCAGCGGCCAGGGACAAGAGTGAAGCAGGAAGACGAGAGGAATGCATGAGGAAGGGAAGTGGCGGAGGCCAACCCCACACCCAGCGTCCAGGGCAAAGAAGAGCCCAAGCTCATCCCCAGCCAGCACAACTAGGCGAGGACTACGAGGACAGAGAATCCAAGGAACATGGAAAAACCAGGCCTGGCACAACAAGACCGGCAAGGAAGGAGGGCCCCAAAAAATCAAGGGAACAAAAAACCCAAACAAGGAAGGCGCCAGAAGGAGAACAGACAGGGCCAAACAAAACGCCACAACCCTACCCCCCACACACAGCCGCAGGATCAAAACCGCAGCAAAACGTCACCACACTCCCAGAGGAAGTGACAGGGAAGATAAAGATAAACTGTAACACGAGTGGCACATAAGAAGGGGACACAGGTGGAAACCGAGTACCCAACCGAGCCACAGGGACATTAGAAAAAACATGCGCAGTGTAACAGGCAACCGATGGAACACATTAGGCATCCCACACCTGGGCTGACCACATACACAGCCCCAAGCATAGAGACGAGAGAGCCCAGGAGGCACAGAATCTGCACGTCAGGCGAACGACAGGTGAAAGGCGGAACCAAAGAGCCGGAACCCAACCCTGCGAGCACAATGAGGTGAGCACATAATACCCTCGACACAGGAAAACGTACCACCGAACAAGCACCTCCACCGTTGCACCATGGAAGAAGGTGGAGGTGGGGCCCCGAACTCAAGCATGGTTACACAAGCATAGGAGAGGGGCAGGATGAGTACATGCAGGAGCCGCCTCGTATGGGCCAAGAGGCCTCCTGCAGTCACCTGTGATCCGAGGAAGGAAGCGGGTGGTGAGAACAAGAGCTGCCACGTAAGGGCCAATAGCCCTGCAGCAGGCTCCTCGGATTTTATGTTCTACGTACTCAAGTACGTATGTACACCCACTCCTACTCCCAAAAACAAAAACAGCATCAGGATGAAGGAGACGCCAGACCGCACCAACTCACCTGCAAAACATAGGTGCTGAAGGGCCATGACGCAAGCCTATGAGAACGTAACCGCCGGAGGCGGCCAGGGCGCTTATGCCAGAGAAGAGGAGGGGAGCGGCAAAGGAGGCACCCCCTACCCAAAAACGCAGGGAAAAACCTCATGACTCCCCCACAGCTGCACTTCAAAACACCCCAAAGAGCAACGGGGCACGGACTGGAGAATGATAAGAACGAGAGGCGAAGCCCCCCCCCCCCCCCCCCCCCCCCCCCCCCCCGAGAGAAAACGGACGCAGAACACCAGCACGTGTGCACACCGCCCGGAACCAAAACAAACTCCCACTGCGCATGCGCAGGACACGAAAGAAAACTAGCCAAACAGGTTGGGCTACACAGGTTCATCCTACTCCGTCTATCAACAGAGCAGAAAAGTAGCTCAATGGGTCGTATCCCGAGCGATCCGTTGAAGAAACAGGCCAACTCATGGAAACAAAAGCCAACTTAGCCGGCCCATGTAAGGAAAACAACCAACCAAAACAGAACCCAAGCGGGCCACCAGTAGCCCAACATGGCGACAAGTAGCCCAACCAGCTACAAGTAGCCCAATCCGGCATCCCGGACCAGAACGGAAGAAAAATGAGCAGTGCCGAGACACAGCGCGGAGAGAAGAGATAAAAACAAATGAACGAGAAAGCCAAAAACCCAGAAGCAGCCCAGAATAGGACTCACAAGCACTAGAAAGGCCCCGAGGGAAGCCCCACCGAACGATGACAGACGTACCAGTAAAACGGGAAGGAGCAAAACCGTCCGGAACCTCCGAGAACAGATAGTAGCAAACACAAAGGATGAAGGCACAGAAAAACCCTGTCGCACCCGAGACCAAAAGTCATGCAGAACCCCAAGAAGAGGGGGACATGACGGAGAAGCCCCATCCCGGGAAAAAGGGGCGAAGAACGTAGAAAAGCACCCACCGACAGGACGGAAGCAACGGGCATAATGGACAAGGGAATAGAGCAACCCTCGAACTCACACAAAGCGAGTGGGGGAGGGTTAAGTTCTTGCACCGGTCATGTTCACTGTCTACATAAACGATCTACCAGTGGGAATACAGAATTATATGAACATGTTTGCTGATGATGCTAAGATAATCGGAAAGATAAGAAACCTAGATGATTGAGATACCCTTCAAAAAAACCTGGACAAAATAAGTATATGGAGCAACACTTGGCAAATGGAATTTAATGTGAATAAATGCCATGTTATGGAATATGGAATTGGAGAACATAGACCCCCACACAACCTATAAATTATGTGAGAAATCTTTAAAGAATTCTGACAAAGAAAGGGATCTAGGGGTGGTTCTAGTTAGAAAACTGTCACCCGAGGACCACATTAAGAACATTGTGCGAGGAACCTATGCTACACTTTCTAACTTTTTTTTTTTTTTTGAGATATATACAAGAGTTGTTACATTCTTGTACAGCCACTAGTACGCGTAGCGTTCAGGGCGGGTCCCTGAAATATGATCCCCGCCGCGAAGAATCGTTTTTACAACCAAGTACCCATTTTACTGTTGAGTTAAACAGAGACTACAGTTAAGGATTTGTGCCCAGGAAATCCTCCCCGGCCAGGATACGAACCCATGACTAAGCGCTCGCGGAACGCCAGGCGAGTGTCTTACCACTACACTACGGGGACACCACGGCAACTTCAGAATTACTTTTAAATACATGGATGGAGAAATGCTAAAGAAATTGTTCACGACTTTTGTTAGACCAAAGTTGGAATATACAGCAGTTGTATGGTGCTCAGATCTTAAGAAGCACATCAACAAACTGGAAAAGGTGCAATGACATGCCACCAAGTGGCTCCCAGAACTGAAGGACAAGAGCTACGAGGAGAGGTTAGAGGCATTAAATATGCAAAAACTAGAAGATAGAAGAAAAAGAGGCGATATGATCACTACGTTCAAAATAGTAACAGGAATCGATAAAATTGATAGGGAAGAATTCCTGAGACCCGGAACTTCAAGAACAAGAGTTCATAGATTTAAACTAACGAAAAAAAGCTGCAGGAGAAATATAAGAAAATTCACTTTTGTAAACAGAATGGCAGACGGTTGGAACAAATTAGGTGAGAAGGTGGTGGAGGCCAAAACCGACAGTACTGTAACCACATGATTATCCGGGATTCGAACATCCGGAAAACACCCTTATATGGCCAAAATCGTGAATGGATAAAGTTATCTCAATATCCGGCCAAAATGGCCATGGGAGCAAGATAAAAATTCGGCTGTACCATATTAATCCCATCTGCCTGTGGCTCTAGACGCATGGTGGAGGAGGGGGTGGGGTGGGTGGGTGGTGTTGGGAGGGTGGGAGGGGAACATCGGGAGGGACCACCTGGGTACAGGAATTACCATTAATTTTACAACAATTAATCATACCCAAAAACAAATGAAATTACTAGTAATAGTAGTAATTATGTATTAATAAATAAATAAGTTTCCTAAAAGCAATGTGCACAGGCTGAAGTTTCCTTAACCCTTAAACCGTGCAAATCATATATATATGATATCAGTGACAAAACCGAAACCGCGCACATCATATATATATGATTTCGTGTCTAGCGCTATAATTTAAACGCCCCGCCTGGGATAGGCGCAGCTATAGTACAGCCACGACCGATAGTTGCCAGATGCCACCTAGAAAAAAAATCCAGGCTCACATTCTTGGGTGTTAGAGCGTCAGTATTGAGCAAGCCACCAAGGCTGGCGCATGCAGCATGAGCTCACAGCACCGCTGTTCAGCTTGTGACCACAGCATCGCCTACAAATACCATAATATATATGATACTGCTATTATTTAGCAGTGATAGTATAACTGAAGCCCCCTGACTGTGATAAAACTGACCAGGATTCTGATAATAGCAGAATTGTGGTGATATTTAGCGCTGTGCTCCATGGAGAGAGGAGTAAGGCTGTGGAGGGAGGGTTGTGGCGTCGTCTTCTGACTGTGTGTGTGGCCACCATTTATTGACTGCACTCACCATACCAGCTTAGTGGTTCGCTATGGTGAACACAAATGTAGATACTTATATATAACGTGTGTATAGTGTGAGATAACAGTGAAAGGAGTAGGTCGGGAGCCGCCATTTTGGTGAGGGAGGAGCGTCGTCTGCACGACTTGGCATGTTGTTTACTGATGGCCACTATGGTCTTTGGGCACCATACCAGCATATTTGTACAGGTATGGTGAATGAAATAGGTAGATACTTATATATAATGTGTGTATATAGCATAATAACACCACAAACAATATTGTTGGAGGAGAAATATTAGTGCGTCTAGACTTGAGGGCGGCCGCCGATCAGCTGACTGTGTGAGTAGCTACGTCTTTGTGCCTTTACTCACCATACAAGCTTAGATGTACAGTATGGTGAACAAACATGTAAATACATATAAATAACGTCTGTGTATAGTGAATAAATGCAAAAACAGTATTGTGGGAGGAGAATGAGGGCGAATGAGGTGGTGTTGAGGGGGGGGGAGGAGTGGCAGTGAGTGGCTCGCTGGTGTTTGGCGGTCACTCCTTGTTGTTTTTTGACTCGCAAGACCAAGTTAGTAGTTCGTTATGGTGAACAAAATATGCAGATACTTATATATAACCTGTGTATATAGTGTAACAACAGCAAAACTATTTGTTTATTGTTTTATAAACATAATAATTTAATCATTAATATGCACACCATAATTTTGAGTACAGCAATAATTCACACATTTTATTATATAAATATACCACAATTCACTGTATGGAATAATATTACTGCAAAAAAACTAAGAAAAAATAAATCAGAGACATTGAAATAATTAGGTAATAATATACTTGTGGCAACTGCCGTCTGTCAGCTCGGGCGAAGTAGACCTTGCCTGGCGAAGGCTCTGCCAACGCCCCTTTTTTGCCACACTTCCCTACCCTATTGCGGCTAAAATATGCCACCTACGATTTTTTTGTTAATTTTTCCGTGATCAGGGAATAAAAATGAACACTTCCATCAGACGAAAGAATTTTTTGGATTTCTTTTTTTGTTGCGCCTGTGGGTGTTAATTCCATTTGGGCCCTAGCGGTTTGAGGGTTAAAAAATATTTAGAGTTTTTTCCTCCTGGCGGCCTACGTAACGTGCTATGGCTGCCCCAAGTGGACCCATCCAACACTGGTCAACCCATGTGCTCCCGTCCCTCGTGTTATAACACAGTGCTGCGCCATTAGTGAAATATTTTTTTAAATAACTTTTTTATTTCATAGTAACTTTGAACATTTTTGGCCAAGACTATGTCTGGTAGCAGCATCAATCGTTCTGGAGGTGTTAAGAGGAAGAAGGTTGTCCTAGCAATTAAAGACAAGTTACGTGTTGTTCAACCAGTGAAGCGTCACAAGCAGCCAAATGCCTTCAACAAGTGAGGCGCCACAGGCAAGCAAGCGCCTTTAACAAGTGAGGCTTCACAGGCAAGCCAAGTGCCTTCAACAAGTGAGGCACATGCAAGCGCCTTCAAGTGTGGCACATGCAAGCGCCTTCAACAAGTGAGGCGCATGAAAGTGCCTTCAACACGTGAGGCACATGCAAGCGCTTTCAACAAGTGAGGCGCATGCAAGCGCCTTCAACAAGTGAGGCCTCACAGGCAACCCAAATGCCTTCAACCAGTGAGGCTTCAGCAGCTGGCAGTCAAAACTAACTTTGCTTAATGAACTGTACAGTAATTTTCAGTGTTAATTTTAGTGTTGTGTTAGTATAAGTTACGTAAATTGTTAAGAATTCTTAACTTCAAGATGTGTGGCATCAATCAAGAAGATGAACACCAACAAGGTAAGTTGAGGTTTCTAGTTGAATATTTAATAATTATATGTGGCAAGGCAATTCAAATTATGTTGTTTGTAGTATAAAAATAGTTGGAAATGGTCACTTTTGGACTCGTAGGTGAAAAAGTACCATTATCCGAAAAATGTGATAATCCGGCTGGGGGTCCTTCCCATATAGTCCGGATGATCGAGTGGAGACAGTAATTTCAAAACATTACGTGACAAAGAGTGCTGGGGAGACGGGACACCATGAGCGTAGCTCTCATCCTGTAACTACACTTAGGTTATTACCTACAACTTCACACAAGGCGAGAGTGAACTCTGAACAAGTATCCATAGTACCAACTGGAAAATCACAGGTTTTCCCAGGGTCCATAGGGCAAATGAGTCCTATGCGAAGCCCAAGCAGTGGGGCCAGCTAAGCTGGTAGAATCCCTGTCTAATAGAAAGGCAAACTGACTACCAGTAGCAGCTGCGAACCCTCGGGGGAAACAGAAGATTACCACCAACACCACCTAGGCTAGCCTAATCAGAAGCTAGGCAGACCTCTACTGTCCACAAAAGACAAAAAACACACAAAACAGAAAATTAAAGCCTCCATAGAAACACAACAAGCAAACTGGCAGCCAGAGAGAAGCATCGGCTGCCATGTTGTAGTAAGGCAAGCTGCGCTAGCTGCAGTGCACCTAAACCCAGCTTATACCACTCCCCCCACGCAGTGCAAGACAAAGCCCAAGACCCCCGACATACCCCCAAGGGCAAAGATTACCTCAAGCGACGAAGTCCTCAAGCGGAAAGTGATTCCCGAACACCCAAGGGACAATAACCCTAAAACACAAGGGCAGTACTAATAGAGCACCCAGGGAAGTTCACCCTAAGCATACACAGCTCCGCATACAAGATACCTGGCCAACACCCAACCCCACAGCTGGAACAGCCCTACAGGGCAAAATCCAGAACAGGAACTTGAGGCCAGAGCTGACCTTGCGGTTGCCAGCAGATCTGTTCAAGAACTATGTGGTGGGCTGCTGGCTCCCCCTTTCCCCTACAGGTGAGGGGGGGTTAATGCTTATGAGTGGATCGTTAACGATATTATCGTTTTCTAGTTTCTAGGGGGAGTTATTTATATCTTTTTGGATGTAGGTTGCACAGGTTAACCAGACAGTGGTCTGTATTGATTTGCCTACCTTTCTGGGTCCTTCCCCAGTCAATGGTACTTATGACATACTTTAAAAGTAAAGTGCTCATAGGCCATTGCTCCCTGCACCTCTCTGAAGGCGCTAGGTTCTGGCTCGTGGTTCCTGGTAGGCATAAGAACTCCTGTGACTGATAACCAGAAACTAATATAGCACATATCAGTTTGGACAGCTTCAGGGAACCGACGGGGCTCCCCACAGAAAACCAGCGTTGAATGTAATGAAACGCCATTTTCTGGGTGAGCCCCGGAGGCTCCCTGGAGATTATCAGGCTAATGTATGTTATATTAGACCGGAACATTAGCTAAGGAGTTCAGACCTACCAGGGACCAGCCCCAGAACCTGGCCCCTTCAGAGAGGTTTCAGGGAGCAATGGCACTGGAAAACCCTCTTGTGGTTGGGGTTTTCCTTATCTGCCATCGACCGGGGCCAGGCACCCAGAAAGGTAGGCATGACAAAACAAACCCCACATGGTAAAAAACATAAACAAAAAACGAACAGAGAGGTAGAAACACTCTACAATCCCAAGGAACAAGCAAACAAGCAAACATCACACTTTACTGCCGCACCAATCGTCCGCACAGCCCTCCCCGCCCCAAGAGGGGGAGGGGGGAGCCCCGGATCTACCGCGCCGGCTGCCAAACTTCAGTTCGGAAGCTAAGCTTCAACCAACGCGAAAAAACCGCCGACCGGTGGGAGGGAGGGTTGCCAGGGAGCCTCCGGGGCTCACCCAGAAAATGGCATTTCATTACATTCAACGCTGGTTTTCTGTGGGGAGCCCCTACGGCTCCTTGGAGCTTCATACTCAAAGAGAAGGAAAAGAAAGGGCTAACCCGGGAGGCGGCCGCCACAAACTCCGCAACGCGAAGCCGAGACAACAGGATGCAACCTGCGACCCAAGGCAATAAGACTGCACAGGAGCAGACGCGCATAAAGAATGGGCGGCCAAGATCCTGTGTGACTCAATTTCCTGCACCCGAAATGAGCCCTAGACATCACCAACACAGCAGCAAAAGCTGCAAATGTCCGAACAGCACGGGCGCAAAGACAGACCGCAAGTTGGAAAACTGACAAACTCTGCGGACGACCTGGGAGACCCAAGCCCTGAAACAGGGAACGAGAGGAACCGGATCAACCAAAGTGCATCCCCAGACACGGCACCCAGGTAAATGCAAAAAGCGCAACAGGACAACACAGGACGCACCCGCGGCCAAACCAATCAATAACCCAAGAACCCCTCCGGAAACCAGCCGTCGCCAGGACGGAGAAAGGCTGCACATGTACAAATCTACCACCAGTACCAAAGAGCAGAAACCTGAACTGAAGGGGCTACCACAAACTGAGGAGAAGGTAAGAAGGCACCTTGATCAAAGACCAGGATGGCGCAGGCTATGCATGAGCAGGCCAGAGGTGAAACAAAACACGAGAAAGCATACGAAATGGGGCAGATGTGACATCCACCCCGAACGCAAGCCAGAGCGGCTCCGCCAGCGCTGCACAAAACAAGGCAACAGTAAGAAACATCAAATAACTGTAGTCCTGAAAAAACCCAAGACATGACAAAACCACCCGATGCGAAAGAGAAGACAACGCATAAAGAGCAAGAAAAAGTGCATAGAAACACCAGGAATGTCATACTGTCACCAAGACGAAGCTCGCAGGTGGGACACCGTCAACAGGCCCACCTGACAACCACAGATGGTGAAACCCGCGTCAAAATACCAGACGCGAAGAGCCGAGGAGAAGGCCGAACCAGGCACGTACAGGACCGATCCGACCTGCCAAAAGAGGCGGATCCGCGGGAAAAAGCCCCGGGTTCGGACACCTATCAAGCAGCGTCTGAAAAGAAAGCTGGGCCGGCCACCAAGGAACCATAAAGACTGCTCTCGTGGTAATGGGCTGCAACTGAGCCAGAACCCGAAGCAACAGCTGGACCGGGAGAAGAGGAATCGGTACCCCCACCCTGACCAGTCCGGCCGAAAAGCATCCAACGTGAATGCCTCGCAGGTGGGTAAGGGCGCCATATAAAACGGGCAACGCCTAGACCACGCCGACTCGAAGACATTCATGGCCAGGAGTACATACGTCCGGCAGAGCCAACGAAACGAGTCGGCGACGACTGGCCAATCCGCGAACAGAGGAATGAACCGAGACAGCAGTCCGCCAGGACACAGGACACACCCCGAACATTAATCTCACAGCTAGCCAAACCCCGAGAATCCAGCAAACGAGCCACTCTAAGTAACCAACCCCAAAGGTCAACACCTAAGAGAAACCCTGTGGTGCCAGGAAGAACCGCCAGAGAACAGTCCGAAAGGAGCTGAATGGTAGAGCACCAAGTGACCCAAACCCTCAGAAGTGCAAACCAGACTGCCACGAACTCCCGAACCGTGCTGTGAATCCGACGGACGGACAGACTCCACCATCCCTGGCCGACCTGGTGAGCACTGGTCACAAAGCCCCAGCCGAGAGATGACCCGTCCGTGAACACATCGAGCGAAGGCTCGGGGAGGTGCCAAGGCACGGAACCCCTAAAACCCCAAAGGGGAAGCTAGTGATGCAGCACCAACACAGGATCCCCGGAGGAACGAACCCAACGATCGCAAGAGGCGGAAGGGGAGTCTCCGAAGGAACCAACAGACGCCGAAGTCAAACCCGACCCAGCGGGCAGACCAGGACGTCGAAGGTCAGACTCCCGCACAACCGCTCGAGCAACCCGGGACCCCGTCATGAACAGCCGAAGGCGGGACCACAGCCGCAGTAACACTTCTGGAGGGAAAGACAAGGAGTGGCCCAATATCCCTAAACAGGGCCCAGGTCCGAACCCGGGACAGAAACAGATGGAATGGCCTCCAGATCACCAAGAAACCAAACCCGGCGATCTGGAAAGAACCACACCCCTGGCGAGCAGACAAACGGACTGACTGGGAACCCACACCAGCTAGTCATCGAGGTAGGCCAGACACCGAATCTCAAGCAGACTCAGACAGGGCACCAAGATCCAGTAAAGATGCAAAAATACACCAAGTGCCAATAACTGACCTGGAGGTCCAGGGCCACCATCCAGGCCCCCGGCCCCCACAGAAGCCGGACAGGATACAACAGTCCTCCGAGGAGGGTACAGAAACCAGGGCGCAGACTGAACTAGTCCAGAAGAACCGCAGATTCGAAAGGCCCATGTCTGCAAAGAGCAGACGGGAACCCCAGAAGGATGGGGCGGATCGACCACGCCCAGTGCACCCACCAAGATTACAGGACGAGGCGCAGGGGGAAGAAGCCCACCCCGCCAGCTCTGAACCCCCCAAAGGGGGAGAAGCTGTCCACTGCCGCCACCTGAGGCCGGAAGACAACCAAAGGCGCCCACCAACATTGGGACCATACGAGAGTCAACAGAGCAAGCAGCTCCCCCAGCGCCCCGTCAACAGAGAAGGGAACAGAGCCCCGTCTAAAAGAAAAAGTACACATACACATATATACATCTCATGTATATACACATACACACAAGGTATGTAAACACACACGTGCGTATGCACATACACATGTGCACAAACAGAAGATTTCTGGACCTGTAAATTTGTAGGCCTCATCCTGGAAACATTCTTGTATCAACATGTTAAACAAGTTACGAGGATGAGGGAAGGGGACATTCCCTCCATGTTAGATTTGATATTTACCAGGAAGGAGGAAGAAATATTTGACATTCAGTACCTTCCTCCCTTGGGTAAAAGTGACCATGTCTTTTTGGGAATAAAGTATGCAATGCGTTATAATCTGGAAGAAAATATGACGGTTGATGCAAATGAAAAACCTGACTTTAGGAGAGGACATTATGGCAACCTTAGAAAAATTTTTAGTGAGTATAATTGGACAGACTTGTTGCTAGGAAAGGAAGTGAATGAAATGTATGTCAGGTTTTGTGAAATATATGATAAAGGCACAAAAAAATTTATACCAAAACAGAGAAGCAGAACTAGGAAACAGGATTAGTTCAACAGAAAGTGCGAGAGGGCCAGAGACCAAAAGACACAAAAATGGAATCAATACAGGAAGAGGCCAAACCCCCAAACATACCAGCGATACAAAGATGCGAGAAACAACTACACGGCAGTGAGGAGAGAGGCAGAAAGAAATTTTGAAAAAGGGATTGCAGACAAATATAAAACAGAACCAGGTCTATTCTATAAATTCATAAACAACAAATTGCAGGTAAAGGATAATATTCAGAGGTTGAAAATGGGAAATAGATTCACGGAAAATGAAAAGGAATTGTGTGAAACATTAAACGAAAAGTTCCAAAGTGTGTTTGTACAAAATGAAATCTTCAGGGAACCAGATACAATAAGAATTCCAGAGAACAACATAGAGCACATAGAGGTGTCTAGAGACAAAGTTGAAAAAATGCTCAAAGAGCTAAAAAAGAAAGCAGTTGGTCCTGATGGAGTTTCACCATGGGTTATCTTGAGGTTATCTTGAGATGATTTCGGGGCTTTTTAGTGTCCCCGCGGCCCGGTCCTCGACCAGGCCTCCACCCCCAGGAAGCAGCCCGTGACAGCTGACTAACACCTAGGTACCTATTTTACTGCTAGGTAACAGGGGCATAGGGTGAAAGAAACTCTGCCCATTGTTTCTCGCCGGCGCCTGGGATCGAACCCAGGACCACAGGATCACAAGTCCCGCGTGCTGTCCGCTCGGCCGACCGGCTCCCTATGGGTTCTAACAGAATGTGCACCTGAGCTCAGCATTCCTCTTCAACTGATTTTTCAGGCATCCCTGTTTACAGGAGTTGTAGCTGATGTGTGGAAAAAGGCTAACATAGTTCCAATTTACAAATGTGGAAGCAGGGAAGACCCCCTTAATTATAGACCGGTATCATTGACAAGTGTAATAGTCAAAATATTGGAAAAAATAATTAAATCTAAATGGGTAGAACACCTGGAGAGAAATTATATAATATCAGACAGACGGTATAGTTTTCAATCTGGAAGATCCTGTGTATCGAATTTACTCAGTTTCTATGATCGAGCAACAGAGATATGACAGGAAAGAGATGGTTGGGTTGACTGCATCTATCTGGACCTAAAAAAGGCTTTCGACAGAATTCCACATAAGAGGTTGGTCTGGAAACTGGAAAATATTGGAGAAGTGACAGGTACGCTTCTAACATGGATGAAAAAATTTCTGACTGATAGAAAAATGAGGGCTGTGATCAGAGGCAATGTATCGGACTGGAGAAATGTCACAAGTGGAGTACCACAGGGTTCAGTTCTTGCACCAGTGATGTTTATTGTCTACATAAATGATCTACCAGTTGGTATACAGAATTATATGTACATGTTTGCTGATGATGCTAAGATAATAGGAAGGATAAGAAACTTAGATGATTGTCATGCCCTTCAAGAAGACCTGGACAAAATAAGTACATGGAGCGCCACTTGGCAAATGGAATTTAATGTTAATAAATGCCATGTTATGGAATGTGGAATAGGAGAACATAGACCCCACACAACCTATATATTATGTGAGAAATCTTTAAAGAATTCTGATAAAAAAGAGATCTAGGGGTGGTTCTAGATAGAAAACTATCACCTGAGGACCACATAAAGAATATTGTGCGAGGAGCCTATGCCACACTCTCCAACTTCAGAATTGCTTTTAAATACATGGATGGCGATATACTAAAGAAATTGTTCACGACTTTTGTTAGGCCAAAGCTAGAATATGCAGCAGTTGTGTGGTGCCCATATCTTAAGAAGCACATCAACAAACTGGAAAAGGTGCAAAGACATGCTACTAAGTGGCTCCCAGAACTGAAGGGCAAGAGCTACGAGGAGAGGTTAGAGGCATTAAATATGCCAAAACTAGAAGACAGAAGAAAAAGAGGTGATATGATCACTACATACAAAATAGTAACAGGAATTGATAAAATCGATAGGGAAGATTTCCTGAGACCTGGAACTTTAAGAACAAGAGGTCATAGATATAAACTAGCTAAACACAGATGCCGAAGAAATATAAGAAAATTCACTTTCACAAACAGAGTGGTAGACGGTTGGAACAAGTTAGGGGAGAAGGTGGTGGAGGTCAAGACCGTCAGTAGTTTCAAAGTGTTATGACAAAGAGTGCTGGGAAGACGGGACACCACGAGCGTAGCTCTCATCCTGTAACTACACTTAGGTAATTACACTTAGGTACACTTAGGTAATTAACTGTTGATTGACGGTTGAGAGGCGGGACCAAAGAGGCAGAGCTCAACCCCAGCAAGCACAACTAGGTGAGTATGACTAGGTGAGTACACAGTGTACACATGTACATGCATACACACACACATACATTTTAAAAGAAAAGTTCAAGTCCCCGACCAGTGGGCAGAGAGCACCACGCCGGCCAGACAAAGAAGGCACAAAACTGCATCAAAAGGCCCACCTCGACAACAAAACCTCAAAGTCCCAGCACGACCACAACATGCGCCAAGACCCCAAAAGGTCAGTCTGCAAGCCAGGAAGACCCCGGAACTCCAAAAGGCACAACTGGGTCACACGAGGAAACAAAGCCCCCGGAACTCCAAAAAGCACAACCGGGTCACACGAGGAAACAAAGCCCCCTGAACCCACAAAGGAGGCCCAAGAGGAAGAAACCTCCGGAACGAAACCAAAGAACCCAAAGGAACCCAGAATCGAACCAGGGGGAGCCCAAACCACCACATTTGCCGGTGGAGAACACTACAGAAAGGCAAAGCACAGCCCCCAGTCAGAACCCCCAGGGAAACGGTCATAACAGACCGAAAACTGAGGGACAAGGTGTGGGAGCAAGCATAACGGCCAGGGGACACTGAGCCTAAACCTAAAGGCCCAGACCCAAAACAGACAAAATGGAAAACCCGGTGTAAAATCAACACCCAAACGTTCCCAGAGGAACCGGCAACGGGTAGAAAACACCAGAAAAGCAAAGAAACGACAACAGGAGAATAAAAACCCCTGAAAAAGGGTGAAAACTCACCCAAGAAGCTCGCTCGCACACCCAGTTGCATGTAAACAAACCACAACGCCACCCTGGTGGCCACGCCGGGAAACCGGCAGATGAAAATGGCTGCCAACAGGGGCTGTGACTGACGCTAGAGATACAAAAACACTCCAGCAAAAGTGGGAAGCAAGCAGATTGGATGGGCGAAAAACGCCGCCCAAAAGCAGAAAACCCAGGCAGGGGCAAACCGCCCCAGAACTGCTAGCAGGCATCCCCCACAGCCCCGTGAACCAACAACAGAGGCCCCGGGGCAGAGCTGTCCTCCAAGCCCTCCGCCCTTAAAGAAAAGCAAGAGTCCATGGGAAAGGCAGCAAGAAAGGGCCTTATATGTTGGTAAAACCCAGAAGCCTTGGCAGGAGGAACCGGCTCGAAAACCTCCGTCCCCCCAACCCGAACGGGGCAGCCCCTGAATACCGCCAGTCTCTCGGCCCCAACCCCGAAACCCGCAGATGGTCCGGAGCCAGGAACAGGGAGGGAAAGGGGCGAACAGCACCTAACCAAAACGGGGTGACCTCGGAGCATCCGAGTGGGAAACTAACCTAGCATGTTGCAGCAACCTAACCTAGCTTGCAACAGAGATGCCGCCTGTACTCTGAACAGTAATAACATCAGGAGAGTACTGGAGAACAAGCAGAGAATCTCTCGCAAGACTCCTCCGAGTCAAGGTGTCAGTGACATAACAGGCAACTTGACGGAGGTAAAAGTGACGACTGTCACCCGGAGACAAGGGCACAGCAAATGTCCCCGCGGCCAAGCCCTCGACCAGGCCTCCACCCCAAGGAAGCAACCCGTGACAGCTGACTAACACCCAGGTACCTATTTTACTGCTAGGTAACAGGGGCATAGGGTGAAAGAAACTCTGCCCAATGTTTCTCGCCGGCCCCTGGGATTGAACCCAGGACCACAGGATGTGGTCCAGCGTGCTGTCCGCTCGGCCGACCAGCTCCCTTACAAGACGACCGGCTCCCTTACAAGACGATCTTGTACGATCCCGTACAAGACGGGTTGGAGCCCGGAAGACATATTCAATGGTCCCCCGAGCCCAGACGGGTTTCCAGGGCCCGTAGGCTGACTGCTACGGGAAGCCCGGGCAAGGTGTTGCTAACTGGTTAAGAAACCCAAACATAACAAGAGGGTAGAGGATAGCACGACGTGTACAATCATGGGGGCCTAGCAGAGGGCCGCCAAACACTACCAGTGGAACTATAGCCACACTAGGCAGACCCCCACCAGGCATGAAAATAAAAACAAAAGAAAACCCCCGCAAAAGTACACTGTCTTCAGAGGCAACAGGAACCGGTCACCGCTTAGGTGGCAGGCTGTGCAACACCTTGACGCCCTAACCAGCACAATACCAGTCCCTACCCAGGGCCAAACAAGGGCCCCCAGCCCCAGCTGGCCCCAAGGACGAGGCAAATGTCGAGTAGCAAGAACCTCTACGGGAATGGTTCCCGAATGCCCCAGGGAAGATAACCCTGTTACGCAAGGGCAGTACTCACAGGATGCTTAGGGAAGTCAGCCACTAAGTGCATGCAGCCCTGGCACTGATGAGGTACTTCTGGCCACCGCACAACACAACACACAGCAGTGAATGCCACACAAGGCAAACACCGCCTAGGAAACTGAGGCCAGAGAAGCGTCTATCCCGGTTGACATTAGCTTACGAACTGAAGCTTGGCAGCCGGCGCGGTAGGTCCGGGGCTCCCCCCTCCCCCTCTTGGGGCGGGGAGGGCTGCGCGGACGATCGGCGCGGCAGTAAAGTGTGATGTTTGCTTGTTTGCTTGTTCCTTGGGATTGTAGGGAGTTTCTACCTCTCTGTTCAGTTTTTGTTTTTGTTTTTTACCATGTGGGGTTTGTTTTGTCATGCCTACCTTTCTGGGTGCCTGGCCCCGGTCGATGGCAGATAAGGAAAACCCCAACCACAAGAAGATTTTCCAGTGCCATTGCTCCTTGAAACCTCTCTGAAGGGGCCAGGTTCTGGCGCTGGTCCCTGGTAGGTCTGAACTCCTTAGCTAATGTCCCGGTCTAATATAACATACATTAGCCCGATAATCTCCAGGGAGCCGTAGGGGCTCCCCACAGAAAACTACATATTCATTTATCACAATATTATTACAGACAGGTACCTCTAATGAACACATTTTAAAAACACATAGAATTATCTTTTCAAATTATCAAATTATCTTTTATATTATAGAAAGAAGAAATACAAAATGATGACTCCAATACTATTTACCTTTTCAGAGGATGAAATAGAACTTTGGTTTTCTTCCACTTCTGCTGTTTTATGAAAGACGTGGCTTAGACTCGTAGAATTGAATTCCTCTCCATCTGCATCAATGAAGCGCTCATTTCTAGTCTGCATTTCACATTCAACTTGGATTGCAGAAGATTCCTGTTTAAATTTACATTATTTTCATTGGAAGTTCTAATAAATATTAAACTGCACACTCATCTATGACACTATAGTTATAGACAGGTATCTCTAATGCATTTACAGTATTTTAAACACCACATTGAAGTTTAAAACCACCTCGGTTAATATACTGATACAGACTGATCTCTGTCAACTCTCATACCAGAAAGAGTTGAGGGCCACAGGGATTACAATAGTTTAACCCTTAAACTGCGCAACGCGCCTGCAGGCTCACGTCTGGTTTGCGCAACGCGCCTCCGGGTATTTGTATTTTTCCCGTTCCATTCAAAACTCCCGCGGCTACATGGGGTTCACATCAGCTTCCTCAGGGCTCTTGTAAACAGACGCCATCTTTAAAAAAAATCGTGGTCCACATTCCCGGGTGTGGGAGCCTCAGTAGTGTGTGAGCAACCAAGGCTGGCGCTCGCAGAGCACAGCACTGCTGTTCAGCATGTGACCACAGCATCGCCTAATAATGTCAAAATATATATATAACTTGTATTATTTAGCTATGATAGTGTTATATTAGAGCCTGAGTGTGATAATGACTGGGTAAGAACATAAGAACATAAGAACAAAGGTAACTGCAGAAGGCCTATTGGCCCATACGAGGCAGCTCCTATTCTATAACCACCCAATCCCACTCATATACTTGTCCAACCCGTGCTTGAAACAATCGAGGGACCCCACCTCCACAATGTTACGCGGCAATTGGTTCCACAAATCAACAACCCTGTTACTGAACCAGTATTTACCCAAGTCTTTCCTAAATCTAAACTTATCCAATTTATATCCATTGTTTCGTGTTCTGTCCTGTGTTGATACTTTTAATACCCTATTAATATCCCCCCGGTTATGTCCATTCATCCACTTGTAAACCTCTATCATGTCACCCCTAACTCTTCGCCTTTCCAGTGAATGCAACTTAAGCTTTGTTAATCTTTCTTCATATGAAAGATTTCTAATTTGGGGAATTAACTTAGTCATCCTACGCTGGACACGTTCAAGTGAATTTATATCCATTCTATAATATGGCGACCAAAACTGAACTGCATAATCTAAATGGGGCCTAACTAGAGCAAGATATAGCTTGAGAACCACACCAGGTGTCTTGTTACTAACGCTGCGATTAATAAATCCAAGTGTCCGATTTGCCTTATTACGAACATTTATGCATTGATCCTTTTGTTTTAAATTCTTACTAATCATAACTCCCAGATCCCTTTCACAATCCGACTTCGCAATCACAACACCATCTAGCTCGTATCTTGTAACTCTATCATCATTACCTAACCTCAGAACTTTACATTTATCAGCATTAAACTGCATCTGCCAATCCTTTGACCATTTCAAAACCCTATCTAGATCAACTTGAAGTGATAGTGAGTCCTCCTCCGAATTAATTTCCCTACCGATTTTCGTATCATCGGCAAATTTGCAAATGTTGCTACTCAAACCTGAATCTAAATCATTTATATATATTATAAACAACAGAGGTCCCAGGACAGAGCCTTGAGGCACTCCACTTACAACATTTTCCCACTCTGACTTGATTCCATTTATACTAACTCTCTGTTTCCTTTGGTATAGCCATGCCCTAATCCAGCTTAATATAGCACCCCCAATACCATGAGACTATTTTTTTAATCAGTCTTTCATGTGGCACTGTATCAAAAGCTTTGCTAAAGTCAAGGTATACAACATCGCAATCCTTACCACTATCAACTGCCTCAACAATGCTAGAATAAAAAGATAACAAATTTGTTAAACATGAACGGCCATTTATAAAACCATGTTGCGACTCAATTATTAATTTATGTTTTTCAAGATGAAGACGAATTTTATTTGCTATTATAGATTCGAGTAACTTTCCCACAATAGACGTTAGGCTAATTGGTCGATAGTTAGACGCAAGTGATCTATCTCCTTTCTTAAAAACTGGTATCACATTAGCAACTTTCCAAAACTCTGGCACTCTGCCTGACTCTATTGATTTATTAAATATGGTTGACAGTGGGTCACAAAGCTCCTCTTTGCATTCTTTAAGCACCCTAGCAAACACTTCATCCGGCCCTGGGGATTTGTTTGGTTTGAGTTTTACTATTTGTTTAAGAACATCCTCCCTGGTAACTGCTAAACTCGTCAACCTGTCCTCGTCCCCACCCACATAGACTTGTTCGGCTGAAGGCATATTGTTAAGTTCCTCTTTGGTAAATACAGATACAAAATATTTATTAAAAATACTACTCATCTCTTCATCACTATCTGTTATTTGACCTGTCTCAGTTTTTAATGGACCTATCCTTTCCCTAGTCTTAGTACGATATAACTGAAAAAACCCTTTAGGATTTGTCTTTGCTTGCCCTGCTATGCGAACTTCATAGTTTCTTTTTGCTTTCCTTATCTCTTTTTTAACATTTCTAACCAGTTGTACGAATTCCTGTTCTAAAGTGACCTCCCCATTTTTAATCCTTTTGTACCAAGCTCTCTTTTTACCTATAAGGTTCTTCAAATTCTTTGTTATCCACTTTGGGTCATTAGTATACGATCTATTCAATTTGTATGGTATACTACGTTCCTGTGCTTTGTTTAGAATATTCTTAAATAAGTTATATATTGAATCCACATCGAAATCCCCATTTAAGTCACCTATCGCTGGGTTCATGTCTCGCTCCAAGACCGGCCCACACCCCATACCCAAGCCTTTCCAATCAATTTGACCCAAAAAATTTCTTAGGCTATTAAAATCAGCTTTTCGAAAATCTGGCACTTTAACAGAATTTTCTCCTACTGGTCTATTCCATTCTATGCTAAATCTGATTTCTTTGTGATCACTGCTCCCTAGCTCACTCCCTATTTCGATGTCATTAATTTGCGTTTCCCTGTTAGTTAACACTAAATCTAAAATATTATTTTCCCGTGTTGGTTCCTTAATGTGTTGCGTAAGAAAGCAATCGTCAATTAATTCTAGAAAATCTTCTGCTTCACTATTCCCTGTTTTGTTCAACCAGTTTATTCCGCTAAAATTAAAGTCACCCATGACATAAATACTGTTAGATCTAGATGCTCTAGATATTTCATCCCATAGATGCTTTGCTTCCATTCTGTCTAAATTTGGTGGCCTATATATTACTCCTATTATAATATTATTAGCTTTTTCGTTTAATTCAATCCAAATAGTTTCTGTGTGTGGCTCTGTTTTGATTCCCTCTTTGAGACTACATTTCAAATTGTCCCTAACATATATGGCTACTCCACCTCCTCGTCTAATATATCTATCTGTGTGAAATAGTTTAAATCCATATATTTGATATTCAGCTAATAGTTCTCTATTTTCTACATTCATCCACGTTTCGGTAAGTGCAATAATATCTATTTTTTCTGTGCAGACAAGAGCATTTAATTCGTTAATTTTATTTCTTAGACTTCTACTGTTAGTGTAATATACCCTAAGTGAATTGTTATTTTGCGGACCTTCTCTTTCCCTGATCGTTTTGCCAATTCCTTTCTCCCACAAACACATACTTTTATTACCTCCTTCCTCCAAATCAATTCCCATACCTCTATCTACTAACAGTTTAAACCCAAACAAACACCTCTAACCACTTCTTCTAGCGAGTTCGCAACAGCAACAACCCCAGCTCTCGATAGATGCACCCCATCACGAGCATACATTTCATTTCTTCCATAGAAGTGTTCCCAGTTGTCTATGAAAGATATTGCATTTGATTTGCAATATCTTTCCAGCCGGCAATTGACACCAAGTGCCCTCGATATCCATTCATTTCCCACTCCCTTTCTTGGAAGAATGCCACATATGATCGGGATTCCTCCCTTGCTCCTAACTAACTCTATGGCTGTTTTATACCTCTGAATCAGTTCCTCACTCCTGACTCGACCAACATCATTTCCTCCCACGCTAATGCAAATAATGGGATTGTTCCCATTACCAGCCATAATATCATTCATGTTGTTTATAATATCACCAATGCCAGCTCCGGGATAGCAAACCCTTAACCTGTTCCCCCTATCTCTAGCACAAAACGTTCTATCCAAATACCTTATCTGGGAATCTCCCACAACTAATGTTTGCTTAGGTACTTCCTTTACTTTCTGAGGGGCCTGCGCTTCCTTTCTCTTCGTTGCTTTCCCTTTTGCGCGATCCACAGTCTCTCCACAGCACTCGTCCTCCAAAACGTCAAATGAATTTGAAGTTGCTATGGCGTTTGAAGGCGGCTTTATCAAAGTCTTCTTAAGGCCCCTGTCTTTCGCAACTCTCCAAGACGAGGTCCCTTTACTGCTGGTCTCCTCCTTCGTTACTTCTCGTTGTTTTTTAAGCTGACGCACCTCCTCCCGCAGAGAGTCCAACTCTGTCCTCAGGGCTCCCACTAGAGTCACCAGGTCCTTCACTACAACTTCCATATTGCTATGAAGAATGTTCAATGTTCAAATATCAGTGATTCAATGCTGTTCACGATGTTTACAGCGCTAGCCACAGCACCACAGCATTATTTTGTTCATCTAGGAATCTTCAAATGATTTCTTAGGTTCCTTTTCTAAATAAACGTGTGGTCAATTATTCATTTACAGGAATTAGTGACCAGGATTGTGATAATAGCAGGAATGTGGTTATAATTAGCGTTGTGCGTAGTATTGTGGAAGGAGGAATTTTGATGAGGGAGGGAGGGCGAGAATTGAGGTAGCCTCATTGTGTGTGTGGCTGCCACTCTTGTTTTGTTCACCATACTAGCTTAGTGGTTCGCTAAGGGCAACACATATGTACATGGGTATATATAGTGTGTGTATATAGTGTAAGAACAGCAACAGGAGAATGTTGAGAGGAGCTATTTTGGTGAGGGAGGTGACGTAATCGTAGCGTCGTCTGCTGTGATTTTTCATGCAGTGTATGGTGGCCACTGTACTGTTTGGACACAATACCGGCTTACTTGCATAGTTCTGGTAAATAAAACATGTAGATAGGTATATAGAACATGTGTAATAAGAACTATAACAATATGGTGGGAGGAGCAATGTTGGCGAGTAAGATGTTGGAGTGAGGGAGACAGGCTGGGTGTGGCTGCTCTCACTCGAGGTGTTCTGAATGTGTTCATGGCCAAATGCTCCTGTTGGCCCATACGAGGCAGCTGCTATTGGCCCATACGAGGTAGCTGCTATTGGCCCATACGAGGCAGCTGATATTGGCCCATACGAGGCAGCTGCTATTGGCCCATACGAGGCAGCTGCTATTGGCCCATACGAGGCAGCTGCTATTGGCCCATACGAGGCAGCTGCTATTGGCCCATACGAGGCAGCTGCTATTGGCCCATACGAGGCAGCTGCTATTGGCCCATACGGGGCAGCTGCTATTGGCCCATACGGGGCAGCTGCTATTGGCCCATACGAGACAGCTGCTATTGGCCCATACGGGGAAGCTGCTATTGGCCCATACGGGGCAGCTGCTATTGGCCCATACGCGGCAGCTGATATTGGCCCATACGAGGCAGCTGCTATTGGCCCATACGAGGCAGCTGCTATTGGCCCATACGGGGCAGCTGCTATTGGCCCATACGGGGCGGCTGCTATTGGCCCATACGAGGCAGCTGCTATTGGCCCATACGAGGCAGCTGCTATTGGCCCATACGAGGCAGCTGCTATTAAGAACATAAGAACATAAGAACAAAGGTAACTGCAGAAGGCCTATTGGCCCATACGAGGCAGCTCCTATTCTATAACCACCCAATCCCACTCATATACTTGTCCAACCCGTGCTTGAAACAATCGAGGGACCCCACCTCCACAATGTTACGCGGCAATTGGTTCCACAAATCAACAACCCTGTTACTGAACCAGTATTTACCCAAGTCTTTCCTAAATCTAAACTTATCCAATTTATATCCATTGTTTCGTGTTCTGTCCTGTGTTGATACTTTTAATACCCTATTAATATCCCCCCGGTTATGTCCATTCATCCACTTGTAAACCTCTATCATGTCACCCCTAACTCTTCGCCTTTCCAGTGAATGCAACTTAAGCTTTGTTAATCTTTCTTCATATGAAAGATTTCTAATTTGGGGAATTAACTTAGTCATCCTACGCTGGACACGTTCAAGTGAATTTATATCCATTCTATAATATGGCGACCAAAACTGAACTGCATAATCTAAATGGGGCCTAACTAGAGCAAGATATAGCTTGAGAACCACACCAGGTGTCTTGTCTTGTTCTGTCTTGTGTTGATATTTTTAATACCCTATTAATATCCCCCCTGTTATAAGAACATAAGAACATAAGAACAAAGGTAACTGCAGAAGGCCTATTGGCCCATACGAGGCAGCTCCTATTCTATAACCACCCAATCCCTCTCATATACTTGTCCAACCCGTGCTTGAAACAATCGAGGGACCCCACCTCCACAATGTTACGCGGCAATTGGTTCCACAAATCAACAACCCTGTTACTGAACCAGTATTTACCCAAGTCTTTCCTAAATCTAAACTTATCCAATTTATATCCATTGTTTCGTGTTCTGTCCTGTGTTGATACTTTTAATACCCTATTAATATCCCCCCGGTTATGTCCATTCATCCACTTGTAAACCTCTATCATGTCACCCCTAACTCTTCGCCTTTCCAGTGAATGCAACTTAAGCTTTGTTAATCTTTCTTCATATGAAAGATTTCTAATTTGGGGAATTAACTTAGTCATCCTACGCTGGACACGTTCAAGTGAATTTATATCCATTCTATAATATGGCGACCAAAACTGAACTGCATAATCTAAATGGGGCCTAACTAGAGCAAGATATAGCTTGAGAACCACACCAGGTGTCTTGTTACTAACGCTGCGATTAATAAATCCAAGTGTCCGATTTGCCTTATTACGAACATTTATGCATTGATCCTTTTGTTTTAAATTCTTACTAATCATAACTCCCAGATCCCTTTCGCAATCCGACTTCGCAATCACAACACCATCTAGCTCGTATCTTGTAACTCTATCATCATTACCTAACCTCAGAACTTTACATTTATCAGCATTAAACTGCATCTGCCAATCCTTTGACCATTTCAAAACCCTATCTAGATCAACTTGAAGTGATAGTGAGTCCTCCTCCGAATTAATTTCCCTACCGATTTTCGTATCATCGGCAAATTTGCAAATGTTGCTACTCAAACCTGAATCTAAATCATTTATATATATTATAAACAACAGAGGTCCCAGGACAGAGCCTTGAGGCACTCCACTTACAACATTTTCCCACTCTGACTTGATTCCATTTATACTAACTCTCTGTTTCCTTTGGTAAAGCCATTTTTTATTATTATTATTTTTATTATCCTATTGGCCCATACGAGGCAGCTGCTATTGGCCCATACGAGGCAGCTGCTATTGGCCCATACGAGGCAGCTGCTATTGGCCCATACGAGGCAGCTGCTATTGGCCCATACGAGGCAGCTGCTATTGGCCCATACGAGGCAGCTGCTATTGGCCCATACGCGGCAGCTGCTATTGGCCCATACGCGGCAGCTGCTATTGGCCCATACGCGGCAGCTGCTATTGGCCCATACGAGGCAGCTGCTGTTGGCCCATACGAGGTAGCTGCTGTTGGCCCATACGAGGTAGCTGCTGTTGGCCCATACGAGGTAGCTGCTGTTGGCCCATACGAGGCAGCTGCTATTGGCCCATACGGGGCAGCTGCTATAGGCCCATACGAGGCAGCTGCTATTGGCCCATACGGGGCAGCTGCTATAGGCCCATACGAGGCAGCTGCTATTGGCCCATACGAAGCAGCTGCTACGCGGTGTTCTGAATGTGTTGATGGTGAATGTATATAGTGTGTGACAGTGTATAGTGTGTAAATAGATTGTATATATACACAAATTAGCATGATACATAGTAAATATGTGCTGCATATGTGTACACAAGTTTCATGCACGTAACACAGTGTCTACGGACAGTACGGATGTTGTACTGCGATATTATAGTGTACATGTTCATTATACATTGGATTGGGACATAAAAACAATGAAAATGTATTTTGAAAGGTGCGTAAAAAATGAACGAAAATATATTCGCGGCAACTCGCTCGCCCCGCCCCGAGCGCCCCACCGCCCCCAAGAGCTTACGGCACGGGCGCACGGGGAATGATGACGTCACGCCCCCAACTTCTGGACCCCATAGCAGCCAAAGTAAGTACAATTTCGCCTTTTTTTTACATACCCATACTGAGGGAAGGGTTTTGACACTTTAAAAAGAAAAAATAATTTTTTCCAGAGAATTTATTTCCTGCGCACTGCGGGGGTGTCACATTTGGAGGCAACACAGTTAAGGGGTTAAACTGCACATGACAGGGCTGAACACATTGAAACTTTAAAAATACTGTACAATTTGGAGGATATTGATCTAGACAACTTCTTCAAAAGGTCAGATGTCACACGACAAGTAGCAACTGTTTCAAGCTCAAGCAACAATGCAAGACAGAAAACAGGAGATCCTTAGAATTGCCTACCCACTGGAGAAATGCCAAATTTTGGGTAAGAATGGAATGTCAAAACACTGCTGAATTTCAAAATACAGCACAATAAAATCATGAGTACAAAGTGTTGGTGGGGGGGAGGGGCCTCTGCCAAGCTGCCGGCTTCCTGTCTTTGTCAAGACCATTACAGAGATAGTGACTCAGGTAAATTAATCTACGTCCTTTTTCAGCAGAATATTTTTCTCATGACATTGAGATAATTTATATAAATTAACTAAAACATTATTGGTAAATAATTTGAATTAGATGACCGCGGTCATGTTGCCGCACTCAACCTTAGCCTGCATCTCTGACTTTCGTCCTCTGCAATGTTGTGTAATTGTATATAATGGTGGAAAATTGTCACAAAGAACATGCAACTTACTTTTAAAGTTTTCATATTATTGGTGATCTCTTTTGCTTGAACAAGGTGTTGGGCCTGTAAGTTATCCTTATCAGCAGTGTTAATGAGTGGATTGTTAGCATTACATGCTTTACTCTGAAAAATTATAACACATGTTATGAGGCACAAGGTTAATTATGCTACACAATGGGCACATATAGACAAAAAATGTACATATCAAATTATGTTTTATTTCATAGAAAGAAGAAATACACAAAGATGACTCCAATATTATTTACCTTTTCAGAGGATGAAATAGAAATTTGGCTTTCTTCAACTTCTGGAGTTCTATGAAAGAAGTGGCTTGGACTCGTAGAATTGAATTCCTCTCCATCTGCATCAATGAAGCGCTCATTTCTAGTCTGCGTCTCACATTCAACATTGATTGCAGAAACTTCCTGTTTAGATTTACATTATTTTTATTAGAAGTTGTAATATATAAAAAAACCAGCGTTGAATGTAATGAAACGCCATTTTCTGGGTGAGCCCCGTCGGCTCCCCGGAGCTATCCCAGGCTGATATGCTAATGTCAGACTTTGGCATCAGTCATGTGTATGGAGTTCTTAGGCCTACTGGGGACCATGGCCAGAACCGGGCCCCCTCAGAGAGGCAAGGAGAGCAATGGCCTATAGAAGCCCCCGTGTGGTTGGAAGCATTCTATGTCTGCCATCGACCGGAACAGGCACCCAGAAAGGTAAGTGCCTCAAAACAAACCCCTATTCTGGTTAAAATTGCTACCAAAAGCCGAACTAGTGGATAGAACTCCCCAACCGAAAACAAGCAAACTAGTGTGATGTCACACACCGCCGCGCCGCTGTCTGCGCAGCTCCCCCCTCCCCGGGAGGGGGAAGGGGGAGCCCCAGACCCCCCACGCCGGCTACCCACACCTCAGTTCTTGAGGCTGGATGTCAAAAACGCGAAAAACCCCCGACCGGAGGGAGGGAGGGATGCCGGGGAGCCTCCGGGACTCACCCAGAAAATGGCGTTTCATTACATTCAACGCTGGTTTTCTGGGGGGAGCCCCGTCGACTCCCCGGAGCTAACTACCCACAGACAGAAAAAAGAGGGACTTACCCGGGAGGCGGCCGTCGCTCACTCCTCAACTCGAAGCAGACACAACTGGCTGCAACCGCCGACCCAAAGCAACACACGCCCGACGGGGCCCAGGGACATTCACAAGGTAACGAGCAGCCAGGACCCTGTTCGACCGCAAAAATCCCCGCGCCCGAATATCAGACCAAGACATATTCCCAAAGACGGTAGCAAGAGCCGCGAACTTACCAACGTCATGGGCACAGGGATAGACCGCAGGCTGGCTGGACTTAATAACCCTGTGGACGACCTGGGAGACCCGAACCCGTGAACAGGGAAGAAGGGAAACCGGATCAACAGAAGCCGTGGCGCGCAAATAATGGCGAAGCGCCGCAACCGGACACAAAACATGATGCACCCCCGGCCTGACCAACCAAGCATCAACCACCCATGGACCCCTTCGGAACGCAGCAGTCTCATTCTTCGCCAGAAAAGGAGACGGCTGCAAACGAACAAAACAATCACCACGACCAAAAGAGCAGAAACCCCTGCGCCGGAGGAGAGCATGAAGCTCCCCTACCCGACCCCCAGAGGCCAAAGCAAACAAGAAAAGTGCCTAGGAAAAACAATCCTGGACCGAAGGGGCCACAACGAAACGAGGAGATGAAAGGAAAGCGAGCACTCTGTCCAAAGACCAGGACGGCTCAGGCGACGCATGAGCAGGCCGGAGGTGAAACAATGCACGAGACAGCTTGCGAAACGGCGCAGACATAACATCGATACCGAAAGCAAGCTGAAGCGGCTCCGCCAGCGTCGCATGATACGAAGGCGACAGTGTTAGGCATAAGATGACGGTCCTGAAACAATCACGAGAGGAAGGACAAGACCACCCGAACAGACAAGGAACTAACACGACAAAGACGCAAAAAAGAAACGGAAGGACCGCCAGGAAACTTCATACTGCCGCCGAGAAGAAGCCCTCAGGTGGGACACCAACAAGGAGGCCACCTGATCACCATAGAGATGATGATAGACTTGAGTCAAAAAAACCATACGCAAAGACTCGAGGAGAAGATCGAACCAGCCACGTGACATACCGGCCCGATCTGCTGAAAGAGGCAGAGCCGCGGGAAAAACCTCGGGTTCGGACACCGAGCAACCAGCGCCTGAAACCAAGGCTGGGCCGGCCACCAAGGGGCCAGAAGGACAACTCTCCCCTGGTAAGTCTCTAAGCGAGTCAGGACCTGGAGCAACAGCCGAACCGGGAGAAAGAGGTACAGGAACCCCCACCTCGACCAGTCTAGCCGAAAGGCATCGACCCCGACGGCCTCGCGATCAGGGAAGGGTGCCGCATAAATCGGAAGACGCCACGACCAGGCCGACGCGAAGAAGTCCACCTCGGGGCGCCCAAACGTCTGGCAAAGCCAATGGACGAACTCGTCATCGACCGTCCACTCCGTGGAGAGGGGAACGAAGCGAGACAGGGCATCGGCCAAGACGTTGGACACACCCCGTACGGGAACCGCCAGGAGAGCCAAACCCTGAGAACTCAGCAGACGAGTCACCTGAAGCGACCAACCCCAAAGAGACAAGGACCGCATCGAACCCCCGCGGTTCAGGCAATGAACCACCGGAGAGCAGTCCGAATGGAGCCGAATCGTCGATCCGCGGGCCACCCGAATCCTCCCCAGAGCAAACCACACTGCCGCGAACTCCCGCACCGTGCTGTGAGCTCGACGGAAGGACGGATCCCAATGCCCCTGGCCGGCCTGGTGAGCACTGGTCACAAAACCCCAGCCGAGAGACGACGCATCCGTGTACACATCGAGTGAGGGCTCGGGGAGGTGTCAAGGCACTGAACCCAGAAAAACCTGAAGAGGAAGCCGGTGACGCAGCAACCGACGCAAGTCCCCCGGGGGTCGAACTCTGCGATCGCGAGAGAGGCGGAAGGGGGAACCCCGAAGGAACCAGAACAGCCGTCGAAGCCAAACCCGACCCGGCGGGTAGACCACCATCGCGAAGTTCAGGCTCCCACACAGCCCCTCGAGCAACCGCCGGGTGACCCAAGGGCCCTCCAGAAACAGACAAAGGTGGGACCGCAACCGCAGGAGAGACTCCGGAGGGAGAGACAAGGAGGCGGTTCGAGAGTCCCAAACGAGACCCAGCCAAGTCCGAACCTGAGAGGGAACCAGATGGGACTTCCTCCAGTTCACCAAGAACCCGAACTCGGCGAGCTGGGAAAGAACCAAATTCCTGGCTAGCAAGCAAGCTAACTGGCTGGGAGCCCAAACCAGCCAGTTGTCGAGGTAGGCCAACACCCGAACACCTAGGAGACGCAAACGAGCCACCACAACCCGTGTAAGGCGCGTGAACACGCGAGGTGCCATGTTCAACCCGAACGAGAGACAACAAAAGCGGTAACTCAGATGCCCCACAACAAAACCGAGCCAGTCCCTGAACCGTGGATGAATCGGGACATGCCAATAAGCGTCCCGTAGGTCCAGGGACACCATCCAAGCTCCCGGCTCCAAGAGGAGCCGAACCTGAGACAGCGTAGTCATCCGAAAGGAAGGGCAATGAACCCAGGGGTTCAGACGGGACAAGTCCAGAATGAACCGCAGGTCCGCGCAGTCCCGTTTCGGAACCGGAAACAGACGGGAAACCCATCTGAGGGACGACGTCGTTTCGACAACGCTCAAGCGTACCCACTCCAAGACGACTCGACAGAGCGCAGGGGAAGAAACCTGCCTTGCCAGCCCCGACCCCCCAAAGGGGGGGAGGGGCCACCCAACACCACCGCAGGCCGCTAGACACGACCCGAAAGGCCCACGAATCGTGGGACCAGGCGCGGGCGAACAGTGCAAGCCGCCCCCCCCCCATCACCCCGTCAAGGGGGCAAACCGCGAAAGGGCCGGCGACCCTTACGAGACCCAGAACCCCGCACAGCGCAAACATCGCGCCGACCAGATGAGCGAGGGTCCGCAGGAGGAGCCAACCCCGAACCTGACACCAGAGGCCTACCACGACGAGAGGAACCCCGAGCCCTGGCACGACTTTCCGGGAAGACCCACCCCGGGACCCCCGGAAAACCAACAAGAGCCAGAGCCCAAGCAGAAATCGGCGTAAACAGCTTCAACAAGGCAGCCGACGAACGCGCAGAAGAGGACAAGGTGCCGGACCCCGGGACGGACCCAAGCGTCCTCACATCCTCCACGAGCCAATCCAAAGACAGCTCCAGGAGGGAAAAGAACCGCAAGGCCGAAGCCAAAAGGCCCCGGGTGCGCAAGTCCTCCGCAACGAGTGCCACCGAAAGGGAGGGAACCTGCACATGGAGCTGAATAACGCCCACATCGCGGGGAAGGGCAGGGGCAAACAAGCACTCATTCAGGTACTCAAGCTCGCCCCCCAGGAAAACCTGAAGCACCGTGGAAGCTTCCTGCCACTCCAGCGTGCAGGAACGACAGAAGGAATGCCAGGAATCTAGAACAAACAAGGGGCAGTCTGCTAGTCAGGACGACTCCGGAACCTCGTAACGGAGCCAGAAAGGGAACAAAGTCCCAAACCTGAATGCAGACGGATCCATTTCCGAGGCATAATCCAGGTCATGCAGGAGGTAAGCTGCAAAGGCCGCTCGCACCACACCAGGTTGGATGCGATAAGCCGAAAACCTCTGGAAGGACGGAACCGACGTACCGGAACACGGAACCGAACCCGGGGAGGGGCCGACACCAAATCCAACTCGTACGCAGAGGGAGGAAAAGAAAACCCCACTCGTTGTAACAATAAGCCCTGCTCAGAGGGAAGAAAAACCCAGGCGGGGCCCAGCGGGGCCCAAGGCCCCCAAGTCAGCCCCTCCCCAGCCTCGAGGTCCTTCACCACAGGACCCGAGGCCGAGTCCTCTTCCCAAGCCCCGACCCCACAAGACAAGGACGGAGCAGCTGGAAAAGCTGGAGGAAGGGGGGCCCACTGGTCAGACCCAGAAGCTTCGGCTGGGAGACAAGACTCGAATGCCTCTGCCGCCCCCCCGGAAGGGGCACCCCTCGAAGCTGCCCGAGTCTCGAGATCAAGTAACCCCTGCTCCGACCCCAAAACTCTCAGACGCTTCGGGGCCGGAAGCAGGGGGGGGGACCAGAACGAACAGAAGGGGAAGGACAAGGAGTGCGGACTGAACCAGGATCGAAGCGAACCCCACCCCCAAGTCCGGGTCTCGAAAAGCAAAGCGGGGCAGCCCCGGGGCATCCGGGTGAGCAACCAACCGAGCGCTTTGCAATAGACGAAACCTAGACAGCAACGCACGCGCCGCCTGTACACGAATAGAAGCATCAGAGGATTGGGTAAATTGAGTCACAAGCAAGCAGCAACACTCACAGGACTCAGGGTCGAAAGTATCCCCGACCCAATAGGCAGCGTGACAGGCAAAAACAATGAGGGTCACCCTGAGACAAGGGGACCGAGCAACCCTCAAACTCGCACACAGCGAGTGGGGACTCCGGGGTCACATCCATCGGACCCACGCGCCCCCTAGGGGAGTCCCAGGGTCCTGAGCGTTTACTTTAAGAGGACTCGCGCTCAGGTAGTCCCAGGCAGGGTGCTGCAAACCGGCGCCCAAAACTACCAAGCAAACTTCTATAGCTGAACCCCAGGGACGTGTACACTCACGGGGACCTAGCAGGGGACGCCACTGAGGAGAACAGTGGAAGGGCAAAAACAAACTGAATAAAATGACAGAACCCCCCACCAGGCAAAAAAAAAAAAAAAAAAAAAAAACCCCGCAAGAGGACAGCGAACCTCAAGGAACAGAGCCGGCCGCTATGTCGGGAAATACAAGCTGAGCAGCACCCTGCGCCCTACCAGTGCAAACTGCCTTTTACCTGCCGGTAACAAGGGAGAACAGAACACCCAAGAGCCCAACAGGCGGCCGAAAAACCGAAAGGTAAAACGGACCAGCAGAGGCAGACCCCGAGGAGCCTGTGGAAAGTGGCCCCAAGCCCCAAGGGCAGTACTTACAGGGCACCTAGGGAAGGCAGCCCTAGGTGCATGCAGCCAGAGTACTGAAGATAACTCCTGGCTCTCGCACCCACAAAACCAACACCACACGCAAAGCACAGTGCAGTAGCGACACCGGAGCCAGAGCACACGACCATCGCCTATAGCATCAGCCTCAAGAACTGAGGTGTGGGTAGCCGGCGTGGGGGTCTGGGTGTTCTCCTCCCCCCTTCCCCCTCCCGGGGAGGGGGGAGCTGTGCAGACAGCGGCGCGGCGGTGTGTGACGTCACACTAATTTGCTTTTTTCGGTTGGGGAGTTCTATCCACTAGTTTGGCTTTTGGTAGCAATTTTAACCAGAATAGGGGTTTGTTTTGAGGCGCTTACCTTTCTGGATGCCTGTTCCGGTCGATGGCACATGTTACGACCCTGGGTTCTCCAGTGGAAACCAGAGGTCAAAATTGAGCTATTAAACTTTCTGGTAGTACAGTTGAGTGCATCACGAGCGGCAATTGTTTGTATCTTCCCTGCCAGACGTAAGACTATTCTTGTTTCTCAAAGAGCATTTAAAGACTGAGCTGGGGGGTTGATTATTAAATAATAACATAGGCACCAACTTTGCTTACTAATACTTTCTAATCATTTGTAAAGTAACAATACGTTGCATAGGGGAAGATCTTTAATGTGCTTAGCTGCACGATCGATTAGGCTCCTTCCGGCACCACGACATGCGGGAGGCCTAGCTGGTCGCTAGGAGCGTTGTTCTCTGGCTGGCGTTCGTGGGGACGAGACCTACTCTGTGGCTGCACCCCTACACTACTCCCTTCTCCTCTTACTTATTTCCCTTACCTTAAGTTCCTGTACCATTAAGTTAAGTACTGTATGGTGTTTAAGTGTGCCTACTCTGGTAGTACCGATTGGTGAGACCTGGGGGTAGTATTTGCCAGTGTTTGGGTACCCCTAAGTGTTGTGTTTTGTATTAGGGTACCACGTGGTGTCTCTACCCTAAGCTGCATCCAGCTTCAGTGCTTATCCAGTAGTACTTTACCCTAGCTTGTTCTTAGTGTAAACCTTGTATCCTGCCTAAGTGGACCAAGGCTTTTTAACGTAAGGTAGTGTGGTAAAGTTATTATTATTATTGTTATTGGTGAGTGTATATGGGGGGTTGTTAAGGGGTTAATAAATAAGTACTGTACATGAATTATAGGAGTATCCCTTCTTCCTGTGTGGGAGCGCATTGATCAACCCTTAGACTAACATATATGGTCTAGTAGCAAGTTATTATTTCTGTGGATAGTTTATTTTGGGGGCCGGGCCTTTTAGCTCTCCCATATTCGATACTCTGTCTTCTACCTACTCTTACCCCTTAATAGTACCAGTTTCCCCATAGAAGCCCACCACACATTTATATTTATAACAGCAGACATAGAATGCTTCCAACTACACGGGGGCTTCTATAGGCCATTGCTCCCCGTGCCTCTCTGAGGGGACCCGGTTCTGGCCGTGGTCCCCGGTAGGCCTAAGAACTCCATACACATGACTGATGCCAAAGTTTGACATTAGCATATCAGCCTGGGATAGCTCTGGGGAGCCGATGGGCCCCCCCCCCCAGAAAAAAGTGTTGAATGTAATGAAATCCCATTTTCTGGGTAGGGCCCGGAGGCTCCCCGGAGCTATCCGGGCTGATATGAATGTATTAGACCCTGGCATCAGTCAAGTGAATGGAGTTCTTAGAGAGAAGCCAAGAGACGCCGGACCTGGGTCAGTAGTCCTCCAAAAATGAGGGGAAATAAACCCCAAGGGTTCAGATGGGACAAGTCCAGAATGAACCTCAGGTCTGCACAGTCCGTTTTTGGGACTGGAAACAGACGGGAAACCCACCTGAGGGATGTTGTCTTTTTGATCACAACCAAACACACCCACTCAGAGATGACCCGACAGAGCACAGTTGAAGAGGCCTACCCCAACAGCCCCGAACCCCCCGAAGGAGGAGAGGCCACACAACGCCACCACAGGCTGCTCGAAACGATCCAAAATGCCCGCAAATCATGGGACCAGGCGTGAGCAAACAGAGCGAGCCTCCCACCCATCGCTCCGTCAATGGGATGAACCGCGAAAGGGCCGATGCCCCTTACGGGAACCCGACCTTTGCACAGAGCGATCACCGAGCTGACGAGACAAAGACGGTTCTGAAGTCTGCGCCGGCCCTGAAACTGGCATCACTGGCCTATTACGACGGGAGGAACCCCGAGCCCTTGGACGACAACTGGTAGAAGCTGCTTGCAGATACTGCCCTATTGCAGAGTCCACAAACAGCAAGGGACAAAACGGTGATGAAAACCTAAGAGCCAGGGCCCAAGTAGATTTCAAGTAAGTCACGAGTACCGCCTGCCGACACGCGAGACGAGAAGTAAAAAACAGTCACTGCATCCCGCAGGATCGGCACGAACACCTTCAACAGGGCAGCATGCGAGTCCAAGGCACCAGACCCAAGTTCCAAGCGCCTCTACATCCTCCTCAAGCCAATCCGATTACAGCTCCAGGACAGATAAAAAAGCAAGATTAAAGCCAACAGACCACGAGCACGCAAGTCCTCAGACAGGGAAAAAGATTCACGGAAAATGAAAAGGAAATGTGTGAAACACTAAACGAAAAGTTCCAAAGTGTGTTTGTACAAAATGAAATCTTTAGGGAACCAGATACAATAAGAATTCCAGAGAACAACATAGAGCACATAGAGGTGTTTAGAGACGAAGTGGAAAAAATGCTTAAGGAGCTCGGTAAGAACAAAGCAGCTGGCCCAGATGGCGTTTCACCATGGGTTCTGAGAGAATGTGCATCTGAGCTCAGCATTCCACTTCACCTGATCTTTCAGGCATCCCTGTGTACAGGAATCGTAGCAGACGTGTGGAAACAGGCTAACATAGTTCCAATCTACAAAAGTGGCAGCAGGGAAGACCCCCTCAATTATAGACCTGTATCATTGACAAGTGTAATAGTGAAAGTATTGGAAAAACTAATCAAAACTAAATGGGTAGAACACCTAGAGAGAAATGATATAATATCAGACAGACAGTATGGTTTTCGATCTAGAAGATCCTGTGTATCGAATTTACTCAGTTTCTATGATTGAGCCACAGAGATATTACAGGAAAGAGATGGTTGGGTTGACTGCATCTATCTGGACCTAAAAAAGGCTTTCAACAGAGTTCCACATAAGAGGTTGTTCTGGAAACTAGAAAATATTGGAGGGGTGACAGGTAAGCTTCTATCATGGATGAAAAATTTTCTGACTGATAGAAAAATGAGGGCAGTAATCAGAGGCAATGTATCGGAATGGAGAAATGTCACAAGTGGAGTACCACAGGGTTCAGTTCTTGCACCAGTGATGTTTATTGTGTACATAAATGATCTACCAGTTGGTATACAGAATTATATGAACATGTTTGCTGATGATGCTAAGATAATAGGAAGGATAAGAAATTTAGATGATTGTCATGCCCTTCAAGAAGACCTGGACAAAATAAGTAGATGGAGCACCACTTGGCAAATGGAATTTAATGTTAATAAATGTCATGTTATGGAATGTGGAATAGGAGAACATAGACCCCACACAACCTATATATTATGTGAGAAATCTTTAAAGAATTCTGATAAAGAAAGAGATCTAGGGGTGGTTCTAGATAGAAAACTATCACCTGAGGACTACATAAAGAATATTGTGCAAGGAGCCTATGCTATGCTTTCTAACTTCAGAATTGCATTTAAATACATGGATGGCGATATACTAAAGAAATTGTTCATATCTTAAGAAGCACATTAACAAACTGGAAAAGGTGCAAAGACATGCTACTAAGTGGCTCCCAGAACTGAAGGGCAAGAGCTACGAGGAGAGGTTAGAAGCATTAAACATGCCAAAACTAGAAGACAGAAGAAAAAGAGGTGATATGATCACTACATACAAAATAGTAACAGGAATTGATAAAATCGACAGGGAAGATTTCCTGAGACCTGGCACTTCAAGAACAAGAGGTCATAGATTTAAACTAGCTAAACACATATGCCGAAGAAATATAAGAAAATTCACCTTCGCAAATAGAGTGGTAGACGGTTGGAACAAGTTAGGGGAGAAGGTGGTGGAGGCCAAGACCGTCAGTAGTTTCAAAGCGTTATATGACAAAGAGTGCTGGGAAGACGGGACACCACGAGCGTAGCTCTCATCCTGTAACTACACTTAGGTAATTACCTGTGCAGCCGAAAGGGTGGGAACCTGAACACGAAGCTGCACGATGCCGACATCCCGAGAAAGGGCTGGGGCGAACAAGCACGCATTGAGGTGCTCAAACTTGCCCCCCCCAGGTAAACCTGGACCACCGTCAGAACCTCACGCCACTTAAGCGTGCAGGGACCGACAGAACGCATGCCAAGCCAACAACGAAAAAACCAGCGTTGAATGTAACGAAATGCCATTTTCTGGGTGAGACGCTGAGGGTTCCCGGAGCCTATTAGGCTGATATGCTAATGTCATGACTGATACTTTGGCATCAGTCATGTGTATGGAGTTCTTTGGGCCTACCGGGGACCACAAGCCAGAACCTGGCCCTCTTCCAGAGAGGCAAGGGGAGCAATGGCCTATAGAAACCCCCGTGAGGTTGCAAGCATTCTATGTCTGCCATCGATCAGGTCAGGCACCCAGAAAGGTAAGCGTCCCAAAACAAACCCCTATTCTGGTGAAAATTGCAATCAAAAGCCGAACGAGTGAATAGAACTCCCCAAACAAAAACTAGCAAACTCATATGACGTCACCCATCACCGCGCCATCGTCTGAGCAGCTCCCCACTCCCGGGAAGGGGGAGCCCCACACTCTCGCACTGGTGATCTATACCTCCAGTTCCGAGGCTGGATATCAAAATACACGAAAACCGCCGACCGGAGGGAGGGAGGGTTGGCGGGAGCCTCTGGGACTCACCCCAGATAATGGTGTTTCATTACATTCAACACTGGTTTTCTGGGGGGAGCCCCTACAGCTCCCCGGAGCTAACTCCCCACAGAGGAAGAATAGGGACAAACCCGGGAGGCAGTCGCTGCGCACACCTCAACTCGAAGTCGAGACAACTGGCTGCATCCGCTGACATAAGAGAGATATGCCCTACCGGGCCCAGTGACGTGAACAAGGACACGAGCAGCCAAGACCCTGTTCGACCACCAAAATCCCCGCGCCCGAATGTCAGCCCAAGATACATTCCCAAAGACGGCGGCAAAAGCCGCAAACTTGCAAACGTCATGGGCACGGGGATAGACCGCAGACTGGCCAGCCTTAATAACCCTGCGGATGACCTGGGAGAACTGCACCCGTGAACAGAGAATAAGGGAAACTGGATCAACCCAAAGTGCGTCCCTGGACACAGAAGCCGTGGCGCACAAATAATGGCCAAGAGCCGCATCCGGGCACAAAACATGATGCACCCCTGGCCGAATCAACGAAGCATCAACAACCATGGACCCCTCCGGAAAGCAGCAGTCTCATTCTTCGTCAGAAAAGGAGGAGAAGGCTGCAGACAAACAAAACGATCACCCCAACCGAAGAAGCAGAAACCCCCGTGCAGGAGGAGAGCATATAGCTCACAAACCTGACCCCCAGAGGCTAATGCCAACAGGAAAAAGAGCCTTTGAGAAACAAACTGGAACCGAAGGGGCCACAAGAAACTGAGAAGAAAGAGAGCACTCTGTCCAACGACCAGGACTGCTGAGGCGGCGCATGAGCAGACCGGAGGTGACCCAATGCACTAGACAGCTTGCGGAACGGTGCAGAAGTAACATCAACACCGAATGCAAGCGGAATCGGCTCTGCCAGCACTGCACGATACGAGGCCACAGTATGCTGCAAAATGACGGTCCTGAATCCTCACAAGATAAGGACAAGACCACGCCAACCAAACACAGCCACCTAAGAAGGGACAGAAGGAAAAGGAAGGACTGCCAAAATACCCCACACTGCCGCCAAGAAGAAGCACGCAGGTGGGACACCCTTAACGAAGCACCTAACCACCAACAGAAGACGAGACTCCAGACAGAGCCAAACCAGCCCCGCCATGGACCAAAGGAGCCGCAGGAAGATCTTGGGTGCAACCACCGAACAGGCAGAGCCGGAAACCCGAACCGGCAAAGGAGGAGATGGAACGTCTGCCGTATAGAAAAACATCCTAATACCAGCGAGCACGCCCGGAGGTCTGAGACCACGGCCCCGACTGAGACACGATAGAAGGGACACTGCGAGACGCAGAAAAACACCAACAGGGCAGGGAATGCCAGGAACCAGAAATCCAAACCTGGCAATAGGAGAGTCAAAAGGCACAAGCAAAACACATCATGTGTAGGAGAAAAAGAAACCGAGGAACGAAGAAGGTAGGCAGCAAACGGGAACGAAAGGCACGCCAACAACACACAGACGTAGGGCAGGTCCCAACACAAGACCTATAAACACAAGGGGCACACGTACCAGGGGACACGGGTGGAACGGATGCCCAAGGAGCAAAAGAAATGACAGAAGGATTCCAACATCAGAGTAGGAGACAAATGGAATGCAAGAGGAAGGGTTGTGGTGGAGGCAGACCCCACACACAGCGCCAAGTGTAGATACATAAGAGCCCAGTAGGGTCAGGAAGCTGTACTTAAATTGAAAAACAGGAGACACCAAAAAACCCAAAGCGCAACCCCCGCAAATACGACGAGGGAAGCACAACAAGGTAAGCACAGAGGTCATGTAAATGTCAGGTGAGTGACAGAGGAGCTGGATTAAAGAGGTAAAGCGCAACCTCGGCAAGCACAACGAGGTGAGGACAACTAGGGTAGTAGAGATAACCCAACATACCTGGAAGAGCTAAGCCAGGCACTGTAAGGCGGGCAAGGCATGAGGGACCCAGAGAAGACCATTGTAACAAAGAGCACAGACAAACAAGGAAGGCCCCAGGAGGAAACACGCAAGGGCCAAACAAAATGCCACAACCAACCCCAACACGCATCCTCAGTAACAAAACTGCATCAAAATGTCACCTCATAACATCCCGACACAGTAACATGTACCTCACAACATACACCACCAACATTGCACCTTGTAACCTGGTGGACGTGGAGCCCCGGGACTGACTCAAGCATGGGTTGGATATGCATACGAGTGGGACTGGATAAGTACAATGAGAAGCCGCCTCGCATGGCCAAAAGGCCCCCAGCAGGCACCTGTGTTCTGCCATTCTCACATTCGTACCCCAAAGACCAAGAACCAATGCCTGGCCGAAAGAGACGCCAGACCGCATAAACTCACCAGCAGAATGTATGCATGAATGTGTCATGACACAACGAAGCCGAGAAGATTCCGGGAGCACCGCCAGAGGAAGAAAGCCAGAGCTGCACACGCAGAAGGGGAGAGGAAAGGCAAAGGAGGAGCCCTGGACCCATAACACGGGGAAAACCCCGGCGCCCTCCCAATAGCTGCAATCCAGAACACCCTAGTAGCTACGGGACAGGGACTGGAGAATGGAGAAGAGCGAGAGGCGAAGAATCTGAGAGAAAAGGACGCAAAACACCAGCACTTGTGCACTAGCTAAACACAGATGCCAAAGAAATATAAGAAAATTCACTTTCGCAAACAGGGTGGTAGACGGTTGGAACAAGTTAGGTGAGAAGGTGGTGGAGGCCAAGACTGTCAGTAGTTTCAAAGCGTTATATGACAAAGAGTGCTGGGAAGACGGGACACCACGAGCGTAGCTCTTATCCTGTAACGACACTTAGGTAATTACACTTAGGTAATTACACCGCCCAGACCAAAACAAACTCCTACGGCACACTCGCACAACCTGCTCGGCGGGAAGGCGCCAACTACCTGGCACAAGGTCCCTGTCAGTGTACACGGGGGATTCAGTTCTTAGAAGGTTGTTTGGTAGACTTGGGCGCCGGTTAGCAGTACCTTGTCTGGGATTATCTGAGTGCGAGTCCTATTATAGTAAACGCTCAGGACCCTGGGAAACCCCTTGGGGACGCGTAGGTCCGATGAATGTGTCCTGGATTGGGCTACAAGTAGCCCAATCCAGTATCCCGGACAAGGAGGATGTTAGGCTCCTGAAAGAGAACAACCTCTGTAACTAGCTAACATGTAACTATAAGGTGTGTGAAGGATAGATGAAATTGTGTACGTAATAATCTAAGATGAGGTCTGATAAAGACTCATTGTGCCCTCCGTAATGACCAAGCGCTACCGCTCAAAGGAAGAGCATGGGGTGCACAATAAACTAGCCGCCTCCGGTGGCAACAATCAATCAAATAAAGAAAACTGAACAATGCTGAGACCGAGCACGGAGAAAAGATACAGGAACAAAATATCAAGACAGGACCAAAAACCAAGAATAAACCCGGAAGAGGACCAACAAGCCCAAGAAAGGACCGGATGGAAGCCACACCGAAAGGCGACAGACATTCCAATAATATGGGAAAGTAGCGAAAAACCTTCCCAAACCTTCGAGAACCACAGTCGGACCCGAGACCAAGTCATGCCAAACCCCAAGAAAAGGGGAACATGATGGGGAAGCCCCGTCCCAAAAAGAGGGGGTGAATAAATGGAAAAGAGCATCTACCAACAGGATGGAACCAACATACTCAAGGGACAGGGAACCGAGCCCGGGAAGGGACCAATGCCCAACAACTCGTACGGAGAGAGGGGGGGGGGGGGGAAAGAACCCCACTCCGCGTAACCGCATGCCCCACTTAGAAGGTAAAACAACCCCGGCAAGGTCCAACGAGGCCCCCCAAGTCACCCTTTCCCCAGCCCCGGGAACCCACACGGCAGGCCCCGGGGCCGAGCCGTCCCCCCAATGCCCCGACCTCACAAGAAAAACCGGGGCAGCCGCGAAAAGTACTAAGAAAGGGAGCCCACTGGCAGACTCATACAACACGGCCGGAGGAACAGGCTCCAATGCCCCTGTCGCTACCCCCGGACGGGGAATTCCCCGAGTTTCAAAACCACCGAAGCCCCGCCCCGACCCCGAACCCACAGACGGTAAGAACCCAGATGCAGGGAGGAAGGAAGGGGGGACCAGACTAGACCACAACAGGGGAAAGACATGGGGGTGTAATTACCTAAGTGTAGTTACAGGATGAGAGCTACGCTCGTGGTGTCCCGTCTTCCCAGCACTCTTTGTCATATAACGCTTTGAAACTACTGACGGTCTTGGCCTCCACCACCTTCGCCCCTAACTTGTTCCAACCGTCTACCACTCTGTTTGCGAAAGTGAATTTTCTTATATTTCTTCAGCATCTGTGTTTAGTTAGATGATTTCCTTCCTTGTGGAAGGAAACTGAAGCAATCAACACCTCCAAGCCCCGTCACACCAACCAAAACGGGGCAGCCTCAGGGCTTTCAGGAAGCAACTACCACAGACCGTTGCCACCACCGAAACTCAACCTGCAACGCCCATGCTGCCTGTACCTGCGTAATCCGCAGAAGACCAAGTAACCGAATCACAAACAAGCAACAAAACTCGTAGGACTCTGGGCCGAAGGTGCCACCGACCCCACAGGCAGCAGACGGAGGGAATGACCGTGAGAGTCACCCTGAGACAAGGGGACAGAGCAACCCACAAACTCGCTTGAAGTGAGGGGGGACTCCGGGGAAACATTCATCGGACCCGCACGTCCCCAAAGGGTTTCCCAGGGTCCTGAGCATTTACTAAAATAGGACTCGCACTCAGGTAATCCCAGGCAGGGTAACAACCTTCAAAGCACTGAACCCCCGGGACGTGTACACTCATGGGGACCATGCAGGGGGAAACCACCGGAAGAAGGAAGAGTACCCAGTACAAAAGGGGGAAGAACCAAGGCAGACCCCCCCACCAAGTAGACAAACAACAAGAAAAAGAAAACCCCGCAAGAGGACAGCATACCCAGGTGGAACAGAGCCGGCCGCTATGATTGGTGAAAACAAGCTGCGCAGTACCCTGCGCCCCTACAAGTGAAAACTGCCCCTTACCCGAAGGCGAACAAGGGAGACAGAACACCCTAGCACACAAAGGGCAGCTGAAAACAATGCAGTAAACAGCCTAGCAGGGGCAGAACCCAAGGAACTTCTGAAAGGGAACCCCAAGCCCCAAGGGCAGTACTTACAGCGCACCTAGGGAAGGAAACCCTAGGCGCATGCAGCCCGAGTACCGGAGAATCACTCCCGGCTCACGCACCACCTATAAGACAGTCACCACATGCTAGGTACAGTGCTGAAACAACCACCGGAGTTAGAGCACATGACCTCAGCCTTTAACATCCGCCGAAGATCTGGGATGTGGATCGCCGGCGCGGGAGGTCTGAGGCTCCCCTTCCCCCTCCCGGGGAGGGGGAAGCTACGCAGACGGCAGCACGGCGACAGGTGACGTCATATGAGTTTGCTAGTTTTTGTTTGGGAGTTCTATTCACTCGTTCGGCTTTTGGTTGCAATTTTCACCAGTATAGGGGATTGTTTTGGGACGCTTAACTTACTGGGAGCCTGACCCTGTCGATGACAGACATAGAATGCTTCCAATCACACGGGGGTTTCTATAGGCCATTGCTCCCCTTGCCTCTCTAGAGGGGAGCCAGGTTCTGGCTCGTGGTCCCCGGTAGGCCCTAGGAACTCCATACACATGACTGATGGCAAAGTCTGACATTAGCATATCAGCCTAGTAAGCTTCGGGAAGCTGTAGGGGCTCCCTCCAGAAAACAGGGCAGTCCACAAGCCAGGACAACTCCGGAACCTCATAATGAACCCAGTAAAGAAACTAAGATCCTAACCTGAAGACGGATACATTACAGTATGGATCCGTCTAGGATCCATACACAGTACTTAGGCTTAAAGTAAAGCCTCAGTACTGAGTGAACAGTCAAGGCTGGCGCACACAGCATGAGCTAACAGCATTGCAGTTCAGCTTGTGGCCACAGCATTGCCTAAAAATGTCCAAATATATATGTATCTGCTTTATTATTTAGCCATGATAGGATTACAGAAGAGCCTGAATGTGATAAAAACTGTATACAATGTTCAGATATCAGTGAATAAATGTTGTTCAAGAAGTTCACAGCGCTAGCTACAGCACACTGACATTATTTCGTCCATCTAAATTTCTTCAAACGACTTATGTTCCTTTACAAAATAAACATGTGGAAAAATATTCATTGACATGATTTAGTGACTGATAATAGAAGGATTGTATTGAGAATTAGCGATGTGCGTAGTATGGTAAGAGGAGTAATCTTGGCGAGGGAGGGAGGGTCGAGGTAGCGTCGTCTGCTTGCTGGTGTGTGGCAACATGTTATTGTCTGGAATCACTATACCAGCTTAGTGGTTCACTAAGGTGAACACAAATGTAGATACTTATATATAACGTGCGTATAGAGTGTAATAACAGCAAAAGCAGTTTGTTGGGAGGACCCATTTTGGTGAGGGAGTGAGTGAGGTTGCCATCTGCTGGCTACTGTGTGACTTGTCATGCAGTGGCCATTATGCTGTTTGGACACCACGCCAGCTTGGTTATACACTTATGGTGAATTAAACATGTATATACTTATAAATAATGTGTATATAGTGTAATAACACCACAAACAGTATGTTTGGGGGAGGATATATAATATAATATATAAATGTAAATATATGTGACATGTAAATATAATATACATGTCACATATACGAGCCCCATAATTTTGAACATAGCAATGTAGCAATGTTCCATACATTGAACTATATAAATTCCCCAAATTACACACTTTTGAATAGTACAACAGAAAAAAACAGCGTTGAATGTAATGAAACGCCATTTACTGGGTGAGACCAGGAGGCTCCAAGGAACTATCCAGGCTGATGTGTTTATCATTAGACTTTGGCACCAGTCAGTGTGAATAGAGTTCTAGGTATACCGGGGACCACGAGCCAGAACCAGGACCCCCTCAGAGTGGCATGAGGAGCAATGGTCTATAGAAATGCACATGGGATTTGGAGCATTCTATGTCTGCCATCGACCAGGCAAGGCACCCAGAAACGTAAGCGCCTCAAAACAAACACCAATTCTGGTTAAAACTACTAAAATAGACAAATGAGTGGACAGAACTCCCCAAATGCAAACAAGCAAATGAGCATGACATCCCACGAGCTACACCGTATGTCTGCGCAGCATCCCCCTTCCCTGGGAGGGGGAAGGGGAAGCGAAAAACAGCCGACAGGGGGCAGGGGAGGTTCCGGGTCTCACCCAGAAAATGCCGTTCCATTACATTCAACACTGGTTTTCTGGGGGGAGCCCCTTCGACTCCCCGGAGCTACATCACCACAGACAAAAACTAGAAGGACTTACCCAGAAGGTGGTTGGTGTTCACCACCTCAACTCGAAGTCGAGACAACAGGCTGCAACCGCCGACCCAAAGCGACACAGGTTTAACGAGGCCCAGGAACATTTATAAGGTAACGTGCAGCCAGGACCCTGTTCGGCCGCCAAAAACCCCGTGCCCGAATGTCAGGCCAGGACATGTTACCGAAGAGAATTTCTAACACACCAAGCTTATGAATGTCCAAGGCACAGGGATAGACCACAGGCTGGTCAGACCGAATAATCCTGTGGACAACCTGAGAGACCTGAACCCTAAAACAGGGTAGAAGGGAAACCATATCACCCCAAAGCACATCCCTGGTCACAGAGGGCGTGGCACGCAAATAACAGCGGAGAGCCACAACCAAAAACAACATGTGATGCACCCCTGGCCTGACCAACCAAGCATCAACAACCCAAGAACCCCTCCGGAAAGCAGCAGTCTTATTCTTCGCCAGAAAAGAAGGAGACAGCTGTAAACGAACGAACCTATCACCTTGACCAAACGAGCAGAAACCCCTGCGCCGGAGGAGAGAATGAAGCTCCCCAACCCGACCCCCAGAGGCCAATGCCAACAAGAAAAGAGCCTTAGAAAAACAGCCATGAACCGAAGGGGCCACAACAAACCGAGGAGTAGATAAATAAGAGAGCACTCTGTTCAAAGACCAAGACGGCTCAGGTGGCACATGAGCAGGCCGGAAATGAAACAACGCCTGAGACAGCATGCGAAATGGTGCAGAAGTAACATCAGTACCAAAAGCAAGCTGCAGTGACTCCTCCAATGCCGCACGATACAAGGTGAGAGTATTCAGCATAAGATGACTGTCCTGAAACAACCAAGAGAGAAAGGACAAAACAACTTTAACTGAAAGCAAAGTACAGCGATGAAGACACAAAAAGAACTGGAAGGACCGCTAGGAAACTTCATACTGCCGCCGAAACAAAGCAAGCAGGTGGGACACCATCAAAGAAGCCACCTGATCATCATATAGGTGGTGATAGACTTGGGGTCAAAAAGACTAAACGCGAAGACTCGAGGAGAAGACTGAACCAGTCTCATAATGGACAAGACCCACCTGCTGAAAAAGGCAGAGCCGCAGGAAAACCTCCGGGTTCGGACACCAAGTAAGCAGCGCCTGAAACCAAGGCTGGACCAGCCACCATGGGGCCAAGAGGACTACTCTTCCCTGGTAAGCGAGCCAGGACCTGGAGCACCAGCTGAACCGGGAGAAAGAGGTACAGGAATCCTCACCTCGACCAGTCCTGCCGAAAGTCATCAACCCCGACGGCCTCACAGTCGGGGAAGAGTGCCACATATCAGAAGACGTCTCGACCATGAAGACGTGAAGAGGTCCATCTCCATTTCAGAGTGCCTGAATGTCTGGTAGAGCCAACTGAATGACTCGGCGTCGACCATCCATTCCGTGGACAGGAGAATGAACCAGGACAGGCTGTCTGCCAGGACGTTGGACACCCCACCGGACGCGAACGACCAAGGAGACCCAAACCCCGAGAACTCAGCAGATGAGTCACCTGAAGCAACCAGCCCCAAAGAGCCAAGGACCGCATCGAACCCCCTCGGTTCAGGCAATGAACCACAGGGGAGCAGTCCGAATAGAGGCGGATCATCGATCTGTGGGTGACCTGAACTCTCCGAAGCGAAAACCACACCACCGCGAACTCCTGCACCGTGCTGTGGGCCTGACGGAAGGACGGACCCCAAAGCCCCTGGCCGGCCTGGTGAGCATTGGTCTCTCGGCCAGCCGAGAGACGACGAGTCCGTGAACACTATGAGTGAGGGGGGACTAAGGTAGGTACTGAACCCCCCCAAAAAAAAAAAGGAAGCCGGCGATGCAGCAATTGACCCCCAGGGGTCTAACCTAATGATCGCGAAAGAGGTGGAAGGGAAGTCTGCAAAGGAACCAGAACAGCTGACGAAGCCAAACCCGACCCGGAGGGTAAGACCAACATCAGAAAAGCTCAGGTTCCCGCACAGACCCTCGAGCAACCGCCGCATTATCCGGGATGACCCAAAAAACAGCCCCCCCCCCCCCCCACCCCCGAAGGAGGAAGGGCCACCCAACACCACCATAGGTTGTGGGGAAAAACCCAAAAAGCGCACAAATTGCGAAACCAGGCATGAGCCAACAGAGCAAGCCTTCCCCCCCCCATCACCCAGTCAATGGGGCAAACTGCGAAAGGGCTGACACCCCTTAGGAGAACCCGACCTGCTCACAGAACGATAACCTTGCCAACCCGGCGCAACAGGGACCAAAGGCCGCTCCTGCTCCGAACCTGGCACCTGTGGCCTACCCTGACGAGCAGAATCCCTAGCCCTGGTATGACCCTTCCGGGAAGAACATCCCATGGGACTCCCCGGAGAACCAACACGTCGGACATTGAATGACAGCTGGAAGAAGCCGCCTGCAGAAACCGCTCAACTGCAGAGTCCACAAACAGCAAGGGATAAAAGGGCAAAGAAAACCTAAGAGCCAGGGCCCCAGGCAGATTCCAAGGAGGAAGTGAGCACAACCGGCCGACACACAAGACGAGCAGTGAGAAACCGCGATTACGACATAAGATCGGCGCAAACAGCTTCAGCAGCGCAGATGACACACGAGCAGCCGAGACCAAGGCACCAGACCCAGGAATGGCCTCAAGCCGTTCACATCCTCCACAAGCCAATCTGACGACAGCTCCAGGAGGGAAAATAAATGCAATATCGAAGCCAACAAGCCACGAGCGCGCAAGTCCTCAGCCACAAGCGCAGCTGACAGGGAGGGAGGACTGCACATGAAGCTGAATCGCGCCCACATCGCACAGAAGGGCAAGGGTGAACAAGCACGCATTAAGGTGCTCAAATTGGCCCCCCAGGTAAACCTGAACTACCATTAACATCACGCACCACTCAAGTGTGCGGGTACAACAGAAAGCACTCCAAGCATCCAACGACAACAACAGGCAGTCCATAAGCCAGGACGACTCTTGAACCTCATAATGAACCCAGTATGGAGACAAAAATCCAAACCTGAAAGACAACAGATCCATTATAGAGCCATAATCCGGGCTGCGCAGAAGGTAAGCTGCAATGGCTGCCCGCACCTCAGTAGGCAAGACGCAGGAAGCCGAAAACCTCCAGAAGGACGGAATCGAAGGACCCGCAAGGATACGGAACTGAACCCGGGGAGGAACTGAACCCGGGGAGGAGCCGAACCCCAAATCCAACTCGTATGCAGAGAGGGAAAAGAAAACCCCACTCCTTGTAAGAGAAAGCCCCACTCTGAGGGTTGGAAAACCCAGGCGGAGTACAACGGGGGCCCAAGTCAGCTCCTCCCCAACCCCAGGAACCTCCACATCAGGTACCGGGGGCGTGTCATCCTCCAAAACCCAGGCCTTACAAGAAAAACCCGGGCTGGCTGGAAAAGCAGATAGAGAAGGGGCCCACTGGTCAGACCCTGGTGCCATGACTGGAGGAATGGACTCGAATGCCTCCATCGCCACCCCGGAAGAGGCAACCCCCAAAACTGCCCGAATCTCAGAATCCTCTAAGCCTTGCCTCGACTCCAAAGCCCTCAAATGCTTTGGAGCCGGAAGCACAGGGGTGGGGAGAACAGAATGAACCACAGCAGGAGGAGAACAAGAGGGTGTGGACTGAACCAAGGCCAAAGCGACCAACACCCACAAGTTTGGATCCATATAAGCAAAGATGGGCAGCCTCTGGGCATCCGGGGAAGCAACCAACATATAATATTGCAGAAACCTATACCTAGTATGCAACGTCTGAGCCACCTACACCCAAATAATGTCATCAGTGGATTGGGTGAATTAAGTCACAAACAAGCAACAATGCTCGCAGGACTCAGGGTCGAAGGTGTCACCGACCCAACAGGCTGCATGACAGGCAAAAACAATGAGCATCGCCCAGAGACAAGGGGACAGAGCAACCCTCAAACTCGCACAAGGCAAGAGGGGACCCAGGGGTCGCATCCATTGGACCCCGCGCACCCCCTGCAGAGTTTTCCAGGGTCCCTAGACTGTTTTCGCTAAGGGTAAGCCCAGGCAGGGTACTGCTAACTGGCACCCAAGTCTACCAAACAAACTTCTAAAACTGAATCCCCGGGATGTGTCCACTCACGGTGGCCAAGCAGGGTGTACCACCAAACACCGGAGGTCAAGGGACACAAGGCAGACCCACCCACCCCCCATCAGGCAGAAAAAAAAGAAAAAGAAAAACCTGCAAGAGGACAACATACCCCAGGAGGAACAGAGCTGGCTACTGTAAGAGGTGAAAACTTGCTGTGCAGCACTCCCGTGCCACTACCAGTGTAAAAATTACCACTTACCCCAAAGTAAACAAGGGAGGAAACCCCCCCAACACACTCGGGGCAGTCAATCACTGAGCAGCAATAGATCAACAGAGGTAGACCCCAGGGTGACTTGTGGAAGAGAACCCCAAGCCCCAAGGGCAGTACTTACAGGGCACTCAGGGAAGAGAACCCTAAGCACGTGCAGCCAGAGTAACTGTAAATATTACTCCAAGCTCGCACACTACCATAAGAGCAGTACTGGACACAAGGCACAGCACAATACAGAGAGAATCTGGAGCTGGAGCCACACGACCATGCCACAGTCACATCAGCCGAGAACTGAGGGGGTGGACCATCGGGCTCGTGTGCATGCTCATTTCCTCGTTTTCATTTGGGAAGTTCTGTCCACTCGTTTGTCTATTTTAGTTGTTTTAACCGGAATAGGCATTTTTTTGAGTTGCTTACCTTTCTGGGTGCCTGGCCCGGTCGATGGCAGACATAGAATACTCCAAATCCCATGTGCATTTCTATAGGCCATTGCTCCTCGTGCCTCTCTGAGGGGGCCAGGTTCTGGCTCGAGGTCCCCAGTAGGCCCAGAACTCCATTCACACTGACTGATGCCAAAGTCTAATGACATGTATATCAGCTTGGATAACTCCAGGGAGCCGAAGGGGCTCCCACTAGAAAACCAGAGAAGAAACGAATGAGAAACATCAGAATAATTGTGCAACATTATATACGCGACAACTGCCGTCCCATGGGGCGGCGGGGTCATGTGGCCCTGAGGGCTCCATTGCCCAGGACCCGTAGTTTGCTCAACTTCCCAGCTCCATCACGGCTAAAGTATGTCACATACAATATTTTTTTACTTTCCCGTGATCAGAGACTGTATTTTAACATTATATAAGAAGAGAAAATAATTTTTTGGAAATAATTTATTTTTGGTGCACGACTGGTTTGTCATATTTTAATGCAGAGCAGTTCAGTGGTTAAAGACAATCTGATTTCTTAAGCTTTATCTTTGCTCTTTTTACCATTTTGTTAACAAAGCCCTCATTCATTGTTTAACTTATCTACTAAATTATTTGCTGCTTTAATCTCTTTTAAGGCATTTTAATTATTAGATGTCATGTCTATTATTATGATTTTGATTTTCCTCTATTTTCCTACTTTGTCCAAAACAAAATCCAAGCTTACTGTGCAGTGTTCAGGAAAGCCACGAAAAGAAGTGCTGCTATCACTGTCATCAGAGGTCAATATGCTTGTATGAGTTGGCAGGTCATTTGAGGTCAAACAAGTAGCCTGATCTGGGAAGGAAAAGTCTTACTTTGTCAAAAACCTGCAGAGCATACATGAAGGGAATAAAAATCTAGTTAATAATATAAATCTAGTTAATAATATGAATCTAATATATATATTTGATTTGTTTTATTATAAAGCCTGTGTTGAAAAATTACAACAATGCCTTTTTCTGGTGGGCCACTCAGTAGCTCTCCGACGCCACAACCTGGAAGCAACCAAGCCATGTAGAACACACAGGATTAGGACCCACGAATGCATACCAGGGATGAATATCTTGAGATGATTTCAGGGCTTAACATTCTTGTGACCAGGTCCTCGACTAGGCCTCCTTATTTTTATACACCCCCCAGGAAACGGCCCATAGCAGCTGTCTAACTCCCATGTACCTATTTACTGCTAGGTGAATTGGGGCATCAGGGTGAAAGAAAACCTGCTCCATTTGTTTCTGCCTCCACCAGGGATCGAACCCGGAACCTTAGGGCTATGAACCCCGAGCACTGTCCACTCAGCTGTCAGGCTGAGTGGACAGTGAACACTAATCTCAGAACACTAATGTGATCCACTAAAAGAGGTTAAGGACATCCTGGAGATCAGAGATTACCACAGTACCAAGGAAATCCCACCTTAAGAACATATGCTCCAAAACAAGCAACCCAGCATATACAAAAGGTTCCTTAACGTTTTAAACTCGCTATAGAAGTGACACCAACTCTTTACATAAAGTTGTTTTATTGTTTTGTGTGTTTGTTTTTGTTTGTATGTGGATTTGAGATACACAATTTCTTTCCACATAACTGAACCCAGAGTGCTGGGACGACGGGACACCATGAGCATAGCTCTCATCCTGTAACTTCACTTAGGTATTTACACACAAACACATGCATGTGGGAAAGAAGACGATATATTTGACATCCAGTACCTTCCTCCCTTAGAAAAACAGAGATCATGTCCTGCTGGAAACTAAATATGCTTTGCAATATAATCTGGAAGAGAATAGTGTCGGGATCGAACTACCGGGTCAGGAGTTGACTCACCACATTTACCATCAAGCATGATATGATATTTATGTCAAGTTGTCGTCATGAGGTTTAACCATTTAGTAGGGCATGATCAGGTGTCCTCCCAGCCTGGCCTATCGTCAGGTGCGCCACACTTCACTGACTGGGTCCTGACTAATTATGTCCACGAATTAAAACACTTGGATATGAATGATGCACCAGCAACTTTATATTATCTATATTAATCACAAATGTACACTATGTATAATATGTACAGATATATAGATTGCGTTATGAAATACGAGTACATTATTCGCCACACAGGCAGTCACAACATTTCACACAACACCAATAGTTCATCAGACTATTGCATCTTCCTTAATTTCATGTCAGTACTCTGTGCTATCCTCAGGAGACTCGTAAAACGACGATATAATACACTGTCACAGAGTAGGGGCAAGGCTAGAATCACATCCATTGACCTCAAACAGTAAGGACATCGCATTGACGGGGTGGGAGTAAGTAGAGTACTGTCTGCTCCAGTTTCTGCAAGCACTCATTGCCTCATCCGGCGAATCTGATTGGCAATCAGAATTCCCACCACCGAACGAGCCGTGCCACACTGGTTAAACAACCTTCATGGTCATTGACCTCATTCTTCCTGCAATAATATAAAAATAACCGTGAACGCTTTGTAATTTACTTTGTATATCCTATCGCCAAAAGGACGGCACTTTTTAGATGTGATGAATTAACACTTTTCTCACTCCCTTTATGTAACAATAGGGACTTTTAACCTTTAAACAGCGCATATCACATATATATGATATCAGTGACAAAACCGAAACCGCGCACATCATTTATACAGTATATGCTTTCGTGTCTAGCGCTATAATTTAAACACCCCGCCTGGGATAGGGGCAGCTATAGTACAGCCACGACCAATAGTTGCCAGATGCCACCTAGAAAAAAAATCCAGGCCAACATTCTTGGGTGTTAGAGCGTCAGTATTGAGCAAGCCACCAAGGCTGGCGCATGCAGCACGAGCTCACAGCACCGCTGTTCAGCTTTTGACCACAGCATCGCCTACAAATGCCATAATATACATGATACTGCTATTATTTAGTGATGATAGTATTATAGAAGACCCCTGATTGTGATAAAACTGACCAGGATTCTGATAATAGCAGGATTGTGGTGATATTTAGCACAGTGCTCCATTGAGGGAGGAGTGAGGCTGTGGGAGGGAGGGTTGTGGCGTCGTCTTCTGACTGTGTGTGGCCACCTTTTATTGACTGCACTCACCATACCAGCTTAGTGGTTCGCTATGGTGAACACAAATGTGGATATTTATATATAACGTGTGTATAGTGTGAGATAACAGCAAGAGGAGTAGGTTGGGAGCCGCCATTTTGGTGAGGGAGATGCGTCGTCTGCACAACTTGTCATATTGTTTACTGGTGGCCACTATAGTCTTTGGGCACCATACCAACTTATTTATACAGGTATGGTGAATAAAACAGGTAGATAATTATATATAATGTGTGTATATAGCGTAATAACACCACACGGTATTGTTGGAGGAGAAATATTAGTGCGTCTTGGCTTGAGGGCGGCCGTCACCAGCTGACTGTGTGAGTAATTACCTAAGTGTGTAATTACCTAAGTGTAGTTACAGGATGAGAGCTACGCTCGTGGTGTCCCGTCTTCCCAGCACTCTTTGTCATATAACGCTTTGAAACTACTGACGGTCTTGGCCTCCACCACCTTCTCACTTAACTTGTTCCAACCGTCTACCACTCTATTTGCGAAGGTGAATTTTCTTATATTTCTTCGGCATCTGTGTTTAGCTAGTTTAAATCTATGACCTCTTGTTCTTGAAGTTCCAGGTCTCAGGAAGTCTTCCCTGTCGATTTTGTCAATTCCTGTTACTATTTTGTATGTAGTGATCATATCACCTCTTTTTCTTCTGTCTTCTAGTTTTGGCATATTTAATGCTTCTAACCTCTCCTCGTAGCTCTTGCCCTTCAGTTCTGGGAGCCACTTAGTAGCATGTCTTTGCACCTTTTCCAGTTTGTTGATGTGCTTCTTAAGATATGGGCACCACACAACAGCTGCATATTCTAGCTTTGGCCTAACAAAAGTCATGAACAATTTCTTTAGTATATCGCCATCCATGTATTTAAATGCAATTCTGAAGTTAGAAAGCATAGCATAGGCTCCTTGCACAATATTCTTTATGTGGTCCTCAGGTGATAGTTTTCTATCTAGAACCACTCCTAGATCTCTTTCTTTATCAGAATTCTTTAAAGATTTCTCACATAATATATAGGTTGTGTGGGGTCTATGTTCTCCTATTCCACATTCCATAACATGACATTTATTAACATTAAATTCCATTTGCCAAGTGGTGCTCCATATACTTATTTTGTCCAGGTCTTTTTGAAGGGCATGACAGTCATCTAAATTTCTTATCCTTCCTATTATCTTAGCATCATCAGCAAACATGTTCATATAATTCTGTATACCAACTGGTAGATCATTTATGTACACAATAAACATCACTGGTGCAAGAACTGAACCCTGTGGTACTCCACTTGTGACATTTCTCCATTCTGATACATTGCCTCTGATTACTGCCCTCATTTTTCTATCAGTCAGAAAATTTTTCATCCATGATAGAAGCTTACCTGTCACCCCTCCAATATTTTCCAGTTTCCAGAACAACCTCTTATGTGGAACTCTGTCGAAAGCCTTTTTTAGGTCCAGATAGATGCAGTCAACCCAACCATCTCTTTCCTGTAATATCTCTGTGGCTCGATCATAGAAACTGAGTAAATTCGATACACAGGATCTTCCAGATCGAAAACCATACTGTCTGTCTGATATTATATCATTTCTCTCTAGGTGTTCTACCCATTTAGTTTTGATTAGTTTTTCCAATACTTTCACAATTACACTTGTTAATGATACAGGTCTATAATTGAGGGGGTCTTCCCTGCTGCCACTTTTGTAGATTGGAACTATGTTAGCCTGTTTCCACCCGTCTGCTACGATTCCTGTACACAGGGATGCCTGAAAGATCAGGTGAAGTGGAATGCTGAGCTCAGATGCACATTCTCTCAGAACCCATGGTGAAACGCCATCTGGGCCAGCTGCTTTGTTCTTACCGAGCTCCTTGAGCATTTTTTCCACTTCGTCTCTAGACACCTCTATGTGTTCTATGTTGTTCTCTGGAATTCTTATTGTATCTGGTTCCCTAAAGATTTCATTTTGTACAAACACACTTTGGAACTTTTCGTTTAGTGTTTCACACATTTCCTTTTCATCTTCCGTGAATCTATTTCCCATTTTCAACCTCTGAATATTATCCTTTACCTGCAATTTGTTGTTTATGAATTTATAGAATAGACCTGGTACTGTTTTACATTTGTCCGCAATCCCTTTTTCAAAATTTCTTTCTGCCTCTCTCCTCACTGCCGTGTAGTTGTTTCTCGCATCTTTGTATCGCTGGTATGTTTGGGGGTTCGGCCTCTTCCTGTATTGATTCCATTTTTGTGTCTTTCGGTCTCTAGCCCTCTCGCAATTTCTATTGAACCAATCCTGTTTCCTAGTTCTGCATCTCTGTTTTGGTATAAATTTTTTTGTGCCTTTATCATATATTTCACAAAACTTGCCATACATCTCATTCACTTCCTTGCCTAGCATCAAGTCTGTCCAATTATACTCACTAAAAAAATTTCTAAGGTCACCATAATGTCCTCTCCTGAAGTCTGGTTTTTCAACTGCTTCAACCTCCTTATTTTCTTCCAGCTTATAACGCATTGCATACTTTATTCCCAAAAAGACATGGTCACTTTTACCCAAGGGAGGAAGGTACTGAATGTCAAATATCTCTTCCTCCTTCCTGGTAAATATCAAATCTAGCATGGAGGGAACGTCCCCTTCCCTCATCCTCGTAGCTTGTTTAACATGTTGATACAAGAATGTTTCCAGGATGAGGTCTACAAATTTACAGGTCCAAAAATCTTCTGTTTTAGCTTCATATGCTTCCCAGTCTATGGATTTCAAGTTGAAGTCACCGACTATCAACAGTCGTGATCTATCGTTATCCGCTCTCGCTATAATCTCTCTCATTATTGTTATAAGACCTTCACGTTTACTATCTAGCTCCTCCTTTGACCATGTGCTGCTTGGCGGTGGACTATATGCATTTATCATCATTAGTTTATCATCCTCATAGCAGATCTCTAGTGCTATTATGTCAACTTCTTGTGGATTGGCAGTCATTATTTCCTTCACCTTTAGGTGTTCTTTTACCAGCACAGCAACGCCACCGCCTTTCCTAATTTTTCTGTCCCGTCTCCAAATTGAGTAGCCCCTTGGGAATATGACCTCATTTAAAATTACATCTTCAAGTTTTGTCTCCGTGAGTGCAACAATGTCTGGTGTCTGCAGCTGTATTACATCACTTAACTCCAGTATCTTCGAGTAGCTACGTCTTTGTGCCTTTACTCACCATACAAGCTTAGATGTACAGTTATGGTGAACAAAACATGTAAATACGTATATATAACATCTGTGTATAGTGAATAAATGCAAAAACAGTATTGTGGGAGGAGAATGAGGGCGAGTGAGGTGTTGTTGAGGGAGGGAGTGGCTGGCTGGTGTGTGGCGGTCACTCCTCGTTGCTTTTTGACTCACAAGACCACCTTAGTAGTTTGTTATGGTGAACAGAGCATGCAGATACTTATATATAACCTGTGTATATAGTGTAACAACAGCAAAACTATTTGTTTATTGTTTTATGAACATAATAATTGAATCACTAATATGCACACCATAATTTTGAGTACAGCGATGGTTCACACATTTCATTATATAAATATACCACAATTCACTGTATGGAATAATATTACTGCAAAAAACTAAGAAAAAATCAGAGACATTGAAATAATTAGGTAATAATATATTTGTGGCAACTGCCGTCTGACAGCTCGGGCGGAGTAGATCTCGTCTGGCGAAGGCTCTGCCAACGCCCCTTTTTTGCCAGACTTTTCTACCCTATTGCGGATAAAATATGCCACATACGATTTTTTTGTTATTTTTTTCTGTGATCAGGGAACAAAAATGAACACTTCTATAAGACAAAAGAATTTTTTGGATTTTTTGTTGTTGTGCCTGTGGGTGTTAATTCCATTTGGGCCCCTAGCGGTTTGAGGAGTTAAACAGTTGATAAACTCTATTTCAAGAGAGGACACTATGGGAACGTGGAAAAATCTTTAACACTTTCGCTCTCTGACGATGCCTATTATCGTCATAAGTTTTTCTCCTTAACCCTCAAACCGCTAGGGGTCCAAATGGCATTAACACCCACAGGCACAAAAAAAAAAAAAAAATTCTTCTTAGTCTCTTTATTTGTGTTCCCTGAGCACAGGAAAAATAATAAAAAAAAATAATTGCACTTACCAGTGACGTAAATGAGCCAAAAAGACGGGCGATGACGTCACGCCTCATCTTCGCTGGACCGCCGTGCGCGCGGAGTGAGTCAGGCGCGATGGAGGAGGAGCCAGAGTTGCCGCGAATTTATTTTGCGTTATTATTTACAGAATCTATGGTGTATTTTACACACATTTTTTTCACTGCTGTGGTTCAATATCTTCTCACATGAATATTTATTATAAAACTGTTGTCAATGTATACTGTATCCACATATTAGTGTCACAAGTATTTGCACAAAAAAGTCTTATCAAAAAAGTCTCAATAAAATATACAATTTCTTATGATTTATTTTCACTATATACACCCACTTATTCTGTATTTACATGTTTTTGCACCAGTCTTGGACATTTAGAAGTCAAGACTGTGATACTCTTCAAAACATTGGACATGGCACAGAGGAACCTGACACGCTATGCACCAAGTCGTCACCATTTTTTGTTTCTGTTCCCTCTTGGTTGTTGATACAACACACACACGATGGCCTACTGCACGCTTTCCAGTTGGTGGTAAAAACCTTAGATTGTGTCATAAAGGCATCCCTGAAAGCGAGCCTGGTTGTTAGAGCATGGTGCAATACGGGGTTCAGAATGGGCCTCTGTATGCCAGGAATTACTTTGCCAAACTTCTGTAGTAATTGTGTTACTACAGTAAAATTGAATGCACAGAAATTACGTTTACCACCTGTTTAGACAAGATACATATTGTAACTGTTCAGCATTGTTACGTCAACAAGGTGGAAAAACATTTTCTTGGTCCACTTCGCTGTTTTCCGTACACACTCCACTGCACCCACCATCATATCACATTTATCCACCAAATGCATGTTGATGTTATAGTCCAAGACACAATCTGGCTTATAGATTATTTCTCTTGTGGTTCAGTTTACCTTGCCACTGTCCAGCATTGTTCCAGCGTGAATGGTGGTCAACATGTTCACTTCACGCCTGACTTTCCACCGCACTGAAAGTATTCCACCTGTTTTTCTGAGCTCGCAATCACCAACCTGCATAGCACCTGGAAACACTGGCATTTCCCTTCGTTTTGCCATCACTGTGCCACACACTCCAGTTCTATTATCAAGCCAGAACCTAGTTAGCAAGTAAGTAAGTAATTATCAAAAGAAGGCACCAAACCGGGAAGGCTATGTAGCACCATCAAATGCGCAGAATAATCAGAGGGCGCTAAATATCACCAAGGATGCCAATACGAGAACAAAAACGCATAAGGCGAACGATATCAAAAGTATCCGAGTCACCAAGAATTCTATCGAGGGACAGGCGACCGCGAGGGGCGGTCAGAAAGCAAGACACACGCACGTCCTGGAAGTCAGGACATTCAAGAAAGACATGCACGACCGTAAGAGGGACAATGCAACTAGGACAATAAGGAGTAGGGCGGCGCTCCATCAATTGACCATGGGTTAAGCGAGTATGGCCAATACGCAACCTCGCCAGAGCTGTTTCCCATCGCCGGTTACGGTGGTAGGAGGACGGCCATGAGGAAACACAACATTTAAGAGTACGTAGTTTGTTACCAGTAACAGACGACCAAGAAGCCTGCCAACGGGTAAGGATGGAGGAATGGATAACCGGGTAAAAGTTGGAATATGGAATACCTTTACGAGAGATGGGACAAGAGCGGACAGCTTCCTTGGCGGCAGCATCCGCACGCTCATTTAAAGACACACCAATATGGCTGGGAACCCAACAAAACTCAACCGACTTAAATTTACTGTGGTCAAGAAACAGCCAATGCTGGATCTCGACAACTAATGGATGAACCGAATTAAAGGACCCGAGAGCCATGAGGGCACTACGAGAGTCAACAACAACTACAAAGGAAGACTGACAACGAGAAAGCAGGAGACGAAGAGCATAGAGAATAGCATAAAGCTCCGCTGTGAAGATGCTAGTCTCCGGAGGTAAGCAACACATATAAGTGCGATTAGGAAAAACAACAGAGTAGCCAACACCGTCCGCAAACTTAGACCCATCGGTGAAGACAGAAACGGAGCGGAAGTGAGAAGAAAAGTGCTCAAGGAAAAGGCGTTTTAGAACCGTAGGAGGGGTAAAAGCTTTAGTGATACGGGTCAAGGAAGTACAAAACCGCGGAAGAGAGACTCTCCACGGGGACAAAGAAGGAACAACACGAGGAGAAACATTAGAAATATGAACGGAAAGAGAATCCTGTAGGCGAGATAACCGGACAGAAAGAGGGAGGTGGTGAAGAGGAACAGGAACCGCAGGAGGGGTAAAAGTTAAAGCACGACAGAGACGAGAGGAAGGATGTTGTAAGGACCGCGCAAGATAGCGAAGACAGTAGCGATCACGGAGATCTTGGAGAGACAGGAAGCCAGTGTCAACATACAAGCTAAGGACGGGAGTCGAACGAAAGGCACCAGAACTGAGGCGCAATCCAGTATGGTGCAAAGCATCAAGACGGCGAAGAGTAGAAGGAGAAGCAGATGAGTAAGCAGGGCAACCATAATCGAGCTTAGACAGGACGAGAGAGGAATGTAAAGCAAGGAGAGTGCGCCTATCTGCCCCCCAAGAAGTATGGGACAAGACCCGAATGAGGGTAAGGGCCTTAGAGCACTCAACACGGAGGTAAGAGATATGGGGAGACCAAGACAAACGAGTGTCAAGGAATAACCCCAAAAGCTTCGCGGAATCTTTGTACTCAAGGGGATGACCATAAAGTGACAAAGAGGGACGAAGAATGGCCCGTTTCCGCGTAAAAGTCATGGCACAAGTCTTAGAAGTAGAGAACTTGAAGCCATGATCGGTGGCCCAAGACGACACGGCATTAATTGCAAGTTGAAGCCGGCGCTGAAGGAGAGGCGAATCATCACCCTGACAGCAAAGGGTAAGATCATCGACATACAGAGCGGAGAAGACACCTGAAGGAAGAGAGGAAAGAAGACCATTGAGGGCAACCAGAAAAGGAGTAGTGCTCAGAACACTACCCTGGGGCACACCTTCGTATTGCTGAAAAGAGGCAGAGAGAGCGGTACCCAGGCTCACCCGAAAGGAACGACGAGAGAGGAAGCTGCGGAGAAAGAGAGGGAGATGACCACGAAGGCCAAAAGAATGAAGTTGAGATAGAATATGATATCGCCAAGTGGTATCGTAAGCCTTTTCCAGGTCAAAAAGGACGGCAACAACGGAGGTCTTTGCAGCAAAAGCAGTACGAATATAGACCTCCAAGCTCACCAGGACATCTGTCGTGCTGCGGCACTTGCGGAAACCAAATTGAGAAAGGGAGAGGAGGTGGTGTTGTTCCAGGAACCACATCAGACGAACGTTAACCATACGTTCAAAAGAGTTTGCAGACACAACTTGTGAGGGCAATAGGGCGAAAGTCCTTAGGGGAAGTACCCAGAGACCCCGGTTTGCAAACAGGGAGGACAACAGCATCGAGCCAGTCCTCAGGGACCGACGACGACTCCCAGATCCGATTATACAGACTCAGTAAATACTGAGACATGCACGGAGGGAGATGGCGAAGCATCTCATAATGAATACAATCGGAGCCCGCCGCCGTAGAACCGCAGAGGGCCAGGGCAGAACGAAGTTCAGAGAGAGAGAAGGGATCATTATAGGGAAGCTGAAGACGAGTGCAGAAATCTAAAGGACGAGACTCAAGGACAGGTTTACGAAGAAGGAAAGATTGGGGAAGATGGAGACCAGAGCTAACAGAAGAAAAGTGGGAACCCAGTTCGGAAGCGACCTGCTACGGGTCCGCCACAAGAGTATCATGGAGGTGAAGGACCGGTGAAACATCGGGAATGAACTTACCCGCTATCTTGCGGATACGCTTCCAGATCTGGGGCAGAGGAGTTTCGGACGTAATTGTTGAGACATAAGATGCCCAACATTCACGGTTAGCCGTACGGATGGCCCTACGGGCCACCGCACTCGCTTTCCGAAAGAAAAGAAAAGAATCGGCCGTCTGCTGACGGCGGTGCCTCTTCTAGGCTGCACGCTTACAGCGGACAGCCCGAGCACAATCCGCATTCCACCAGGGAATGCACGTCCGCAGACCCCGAGAGGAAGAGCAAGGAATAGAGCGGAGGGCAGCGCTGAAGACAGTGTCATGAAAAAGGAGGAGAGCGCGAGGGAGAGGCAGAAGGGAGAGGTCAGTGAGAGCAGCACTGAGGGTAAATAGGTTCCAGTCCGCTTTAGCAAACTGCCACCTAGGAAAAGAGAGGGAAGGGCGAAACGAGAAAAAGGAAACAGGGATAGGGAAATGATCACTGCTATGGAGGTCATCAAGAACCTGCCACGTGAAATCTAAGTAAAGAGAAGAAGAGCAGAGAGAAAGATCAAGACAGGAAAGTGTGCGAGTCCGAGAGTCCAAATGAGTGGGCTCACCAGAATTCAGAAGAGACATGGAAGAAGAGAGGAGAAACGGCTCAAGAAGGCGACCCCGGGTATTCGTCAGAACGTCACCCCAAAGAGAATAACGACAATTGAAGTCACCCAGCAGGAGCATAGGCTCCGGCAAGGCGTCCAAGAGGTGTTTCAAATCAGCGGGACACTCGGGGGGAGATAAATGGAACAAACTGTGTACCATTTCCCCACAAAGATACGAGCAGCAGAACAATGGAGAGGCAAAGGAAAAAGTAAAGGAACAAAGGAAACATCAGCGCGAATCAAGAGAGCAGAAGAATTAGGAGCCCCAGCAACGGCTGGGGGGGTGGGGAAAAGGAAGGAATAGCCACGAAAACGACCAGGACGAGCACTAAGCATCGGCTCCTGGAGACAGACACAAAGGGGCAAAAATCGCGAAATCAGAAGTTGGAGTTTGAGGAAATTGGCATAATAACCTCGAACGTTCCATTGAAGAATAGACATCGACGAGAAGGGAAAGGACAACAACAGAGAACAAGGAAGAAACAAAGGCGAAAGAGCAACACAGCACGTTAAAGAATATCAGGGTTGGGATCAGGGTCAGCAAAGTCAGGGTTAGGGGGCATAGGTAAACTGAGCATAGACGGAGGGAAGGAAGCGGGAGAACAGACCAGAGGCGGGCGGACGGGGTCCGGAAGCGGAGGAGGAGGAGGAGGAAGAGGAGGAGACAACAGAGAGCAGCAGTCAAGGACAGCAGCAGGAAGAGGGGGGAGTAGAAAGAGGGGAGCGCACCTCAGCAAGAGCAGCAACCGAAAGGGAAGCAGGGGCCAAAGAAACCTCCATAGCAGGAACAGGGGGCGCAATCACTGAAATGGGAGGAGAAGGAGCAAAAGAGCCAGAAGTAGGGGATGAGGAAGAAAGTGAAGCCTTCTTACCCACCGGGGAAGAGGAAGGAGAGGAGCCAGGCTTACGCTTCTGACTTAAAGAGACCGGTGTCCCAGCAACTACGTACCGGGCAACGGATTCCAGTGTCTCAACAGGAGAAGCTGAACGAGAGCACACACGACGGCCGTTAGGAGAGCGATGGACATCCGCCTGCACCGACAGGCGGCGGGGAGAGGCGATAGATTGAGAAAGAGGATGGGAAGGAGGATCGGAGGGAGACGAGGAAGAAGACACAGGAGACAAGACAGACTGGGTAGAAAGAAGGGGAACCCTAGACAGAGGACCAGGAGGGGGACCCCTCAGGACAGAACGCAAAGGAACAGAGGAGGGGGCAGTGGGCATATCAGGGTCCAAGGCCCAGAAACGGTTGTGAGTCTGAGGAAGGAGGGAAGGACGAGGAGAGGAAGAGCGCAACACGCGAGCATAAGAGACGTTAGCATAAGGCGGGAGCCAGCGAACCTGGCGCCTCGCCTCAGGAAAAGATAAACGCTCCCGGTGCTTCAAATTGAGGACGGCTGCCTCAAGCTTGTAATGGATACGGGCACAAGAGAAGGTAGGATGGACCTCACCGCAGTTGAGGCAGCGAGCTTGGGGAGAAGTGCACTCCGACTTAGAGTGACCTTCACCCCCACACAAAGGACAGAGAAAGAGTGTCCCAGAGCAGCGGAGGGCACCATCTTGAGGTTATCTTGAGATGATTTCGGGGCTTTAGTGTCCCCGCGGCCCGGTCCTCGACCAGGCCTCCACCCCCAGGAAGCAGCCCGTGACAGCTGACTAACTCCCAGGTACCTATTTACTGCAAGGTAACAGGGGCATTCAGGGTGAAAGAAACTTTGCCCATTTGTTTCTGCCTCGTGTGGGAATCGAACCCGCGCCACAGAATTACGAGTCCTGCGCGCTATCCACCAGGCTATGAGGCCCCTTTCACCATGCCCAAACCTCCAGCACTTGTTACAAAGTCGAGGAGAAGGAATATACTCCTGGACAAGAGCACCTAGCACCAGCAAGAATGACAGAGGATGGAAGGGTCCTACCATCAAAGGTGATCTTCACAACACGAAGGGGTTGACGGCGACGACCACGAGGGGGACGAGTAAACGAGTCAACCTGGAGGACAGAATGGCCTTGGGCATCAAGGATATGCCGAATATCATCGTGGCAATCCTGCAGATTCCGAACACCGGTTGCAACATGGGGCGGGAGGAGAATAGTGCCAACACTGGCATTCATCTGAACGTTCTTGGAGACCCGAACAGGGATCTCGCCAAGGCAAGATAAGGCAGCCAAGCGGGAAGCTGCATCCTGAGAAGGAGCAGCAACGACACGTGTACCGAGACGAGTGGGGTTAAAGGTAACAGACGCATCCACGGAATCTACAAGATGCCGATGGAGGGAGAAATCGTCAGAAGGCGCAGAATCAAGAGGAAGGAGATCAAAGTATTTGGCCCATGAAGCGGGACCAAACAAGGCCCGATATGCGTCAGTACGGGAAGGAATTCGGGAAGGAATTGAGCGAGTGCGGCCGGGGCGCGAACGGCGTTGAGAATCCCCAGAGAGAAAAGGGTCAAAAGGAGCAGTAGTCACAACGAGAGACTTAGCCACACCAGGGGACAAAGTGGTCACCACTGGGGGCTGGAGGGTCAACCCAACCACAGAGGAGGGAGGGGAGCTGGGGGAAGAAGTCAGGATGGTCAAAGGAGGAGCAAGGTCGGGGCCCAACGCAGCGGAGGCTACAGAGCCTGGTCTTCCAAGACAGGCCGACTCGGGGGCTTGGTCATCCACCCCACGAGCCCGAGAGGGTACATCAGAAACATTCAACGACATAGGTACGACGAGTGATAAATTCATCCACGAATGTGCCCCCATACCCACCATGGAGCCACAATTAGAGGCAGGACACTCAACAGAAAGCTATCGCCGATCATGCCAGGGCCCCCTAGGGGTGCGTCGTGTGTATACGCCCCACAAACGCCACCTTAAGAACCGTCAGTCCGTCGAGATCGGGTTTAGCGACGAAAGGGGGATTGACAATAAAAGGTTCCCCTCGTTCGAGACGTCGGGTACAACAGTTCTACGGGTGCAAGAGTATGCCTCCTCAAGCACCCGGGCGTCAAAATAGAAGAAGTCCAAAGAAATAATCCAAAACAAGCAAAAGGTCAGCAGGAAACGACAAGCATATAGGAGAAAAGGGGGAGAAAAATGAAACATAATGAAAAGGAAAAGCGATCCGGCACAATTAGAGAAGACAGCAGCAGGAGTGCAAGGCCATAAAAGGACAGAGGACTGTCCCACGGAGCATCACACTCCGGCAGCCGTCCACGAAGCCCCCTCACGACACCAACGGGCCGGATGGGGAGGGGGACCTAGTTAGCAAGGGACTGGTATAATAGTTATCTGTGTATAATATGTGGCCCTTGATCAGATATGGTGCAAGCAGTGCCTTCACAACACTACCCGAGAATCCATGTTGGTCATTAGCAGGAATGTCTACATTGGTACCCGTATACATTATCATGTGTAACACCATTCCTGTTTCACAGTCACAGAGTACAAAGAATTTCAATCCAAATCGGTGGCGTTTGGAGGGAATATACTGCTTGAAGGCAAGACGTCCTTTGAAAAGCACAAGGGATTCGTCAATCACCAGCTTCTGAGCTGGTACGTAGAAATCCCTGTACTTTCCGATAAGTTCATTCAGGACGTGCCTTACCTTCCAAAGTCTATCATCATCATTCCGGTCTTCATCATTTGCAAAGCGAAGACACCTGAGGATTATCGCAAATCAGTCTCGAGACATATATTTGCCGGATATCGGTGTTGAAACAGTATGGTCTTTGCTCCAATAATGGTCGATTATGTGTTTGACACAATATTTCATCAACATACACAGTGCCAAAAACACTTACATTTCACCTACAGTCGTATCTTTCCATCGCTGCAAACGTGAATAATCGGATAACTCTTCCTCATCAATGAGATCAGTCGCATATTTGTTCGTTTCACGAACAATATATTCCATTAGCAGCTCATCAAAATTTGCAGTAAAATAGTTCATTTCACACATATCTGCACTTTTACCAGGGAAAATGTCTGTAATTCCAACTTCCGAATTATCAAAAACAGGAATTTCTGGAACAAAATATGTCCCATCAATCCACACAAAAACAACTGGTGTCTTTCAAGAGCTAATAGCGGCACCACAGTGAGGAAACCGTGGACCAGGAGCTGAAGCAGGTCTAGGAACAGTAGGGGCGGGCAGGGACGGTGACAGAAAATTACTCGATGTTGAGGGTCTTTGTTCATGTGGTGCCATACGGTGCCGAATGGCTTGGCCAGATGCTGCTGACGCGACAAGTTGTCACTTGGCAACACCACACACACTCTACTTCCACTAGCGACACTGAAACTATTTTCCGATTCTAAGTCACTAAAACCAGAAAATGATTCACCTTCTTCAGACTCGTCGACCAAAACATCAATATCTTGCAAGGTAGCACATGAACTGTGTGGTCTGGCACAAATTGGGGTCGAGTGAGGGCGAGGAGGCATGGGCGAGATGCTAGGCCTAGCCCTGGTGGAGCCAGCATGTTCACACACATCGTCAGTTGTATCTACCTCTGAGGGCTGTGTGTAGTCATGATCAAAGTCAGAGTCATCAATATCAGACTCATCACTTTCTGGGAACAAATTCTTATAATTTTTGTCCTTCGTCAGAGGTCGCGAGGAACGCCTCATTGAGCAGGGTCGGTCGTTGGAACTTGATGCGCTCGCTATGGTGTCCGCCTGTAACTGAGGCCTGTACACAAAGGGGACCCACACTGGATTTTTTTCCCAGGTGGGGTTTGTTTATGGTAGGTTGAGGCTCGCCGATGACTACCCCTATCCCACGCGGGGTGTTTAAATTATAGCGCTAGACATGAAATCATATATAAATGATGTGCGCGGTTTCGGTTTTGTCACTGATATCATATATATATATATGTATGATTTGTGCAGTTTAAGGGTTAATGTAATCCGATGACTATTGTGTGCATCATCCATTAAAATATTTATAAAAAACTAAATTTTCATCCGATCAACTTCTAGGTGGTTTCAAAATGAACGCCATTGTTTTCCCACTCTCCTCCATATGCCGTATGGCATTCTGGATCACCAGGCCATGCGGTGGGCCTAGTGCTAAGTTTATCACGCTCGTGACCAAAGCGCCGCTGGCTTGCGTCCCGACTTTGTGCAAATCTCGGTTATTTTGGTTCACGTGTCTTTCACACACATATTTGTCTTTTTATTTAGGGGCATTTTATTGCGAGTAATTTGATACCACAATGAACAATGTAGCACAAAAACTTCTGTTAGTAAACTGTATGTGTTTGTCGGGTGTATTGGGTGTAGTTGGTGTGGCAATGAGTGTGCTCTAGGGGGTAACGCTTCGGCGACTTTAGGGGTCATTGCGGGTTATGGGCCCCCATGTTGTCTAATTTATATGCATATGTCTGTGTAGGGAATTTTATTGCGATCACAGTGATACAAAAAAGAACGATGTCGAACAAGTTTGGATATGATAAATCTGAAAAGAGTAGCAACATGTTCGCGCTGTTTGGCATGCATGGCTAACAAACGATTTAGTTTTTTATTTGGTGCCGGCATCATGTTAGCTTTGGTGACATGTTATACATATGTTCCTCTAGAACATTTCATTGAGAACACATTGATACCAAAATGAAACACATACTGTACATCGAAAATTACGGTCAAAAACATGAAAGGAGTATAAACTTTTCAATAGGGGTGTAGCCGATGTGCAGTTGGGCTTGCGGTAGCGGGTAACCTTCGGGCAACTTCCCACAGTCTTGTGGGTGGGGCACGCCCATGTTTTGCACTTTATTTTCATATATCTGTGTACGGAATTTTATTGCGATCACAGTGATACCAAAATTAACGACGTAGAACAATTCTGGGGTTGACAAACCTAAAAGAGCATAAACATTTCATTGCTGTTTGGTGCTCACAGCTAATGATCGCCATAGTTCTTTATTTGGTGTGGGTTTCATGTCGGCTTTGGTTAAATTTGATATATATAGAGCATCCTCTAGAGCATTCTCTTGCGAACAAATTGATACCAAATTTAAATACATACATGGAAAATTAAGGTCAGTAAGCCGAAAAGAGCTGTAAGCTGAAAAGAGCCATAAGCCAGGCGCGGTCACCCGAAATGCTCGATGCACGAGGGGAAAGTTAAAGAGCCTTCTGCCGGGAGCGCGATAGTGTTGATGAGTTGAATTGGATAGACTTGTTGCTAGGTAAAGTAGTAAATGAGATGTATGCTAAATTTTGTGAAATACATGTGCACGATGAAGGCACGCATATATTCATACCAAAACGCTGATGCAGGACCAGAAAACAGGATTGGGTCAACAGAAATTGAAAGACGAATAAGAGAGGAAAAAACAAGAAAATGGGGTCAATATATGAAAAGTTCTAACGCGCAAACATACAAGCAAGCAACAAACAATTACACAGCAATGAGGATAGAGGCAGAAAGGAACTTTGAGAAATGAATAGTGGACAAATGTAAAACACATCCATGCCTTTTCTATAAGTTCATTAAAAGCAAGCTGCGTGTAAAAGATAAAATCTAGAGATTGAGAATGGGGAACAGGACTACTGAGAATAAAAAAGAAATGTGTGAAATACTAAATGAACAGTTACAATATGTGTTGTACAAAATGAGGATTTCAGAGAGCTGGGCCCAATACCACTTCCAGAGACTGCCACAGAATACCTTAAGAGGTATTCTCAGAGGTACCTTAAGACGAAGTGGAAAAATTACTCAAGAGACTAGGAAGAAATAAAGCAGTTGGACATGACGGAGTTTCACCTTGGGTGCTGCAAGAATGTGCAACTGAGTAGAGCATTCCACTCCAATTAATATTCCAGACAACCTTGTGCACAGGAATCTTAGCAGATATATGGAAAAAAAGCAAACATAGTACCAATCTATAAAAATGGTTGTCGAGAGGAACCTCTAAAATATTGACACATATCCCTAACAAGCGAGGTAGTCAAAACACTAGAAACAATAGTTAAAGTCAAATGGGTTGAACACCTAGAGAGTAATGACCATAACAAACAGAATGGTTTTCGAACAGGAAGATCCTGTGTAACAAATCTACTTAGTTTTTTATGACAGAGCCACAGAGATACTACAGTTAAGAGATGGTTGGTTTGACTGTGTCCATCTGGACCTAAAAAAACCAGCGTTGAGTGAAATGTAACAGCATTTTCTGGGTGAGCCCCGGAGGCTTCCTGGAGCTATCAGACTGATATTAGCTATATTAGTCTGGGGTTTCAGTCATATGGAATTCTTATGCCTACCGGGAACCATGAGTCTGGTTCCCTCAGAGAGGTGCAAGGAACAATGGCCTATGAATACTCTACTCTTTGAGAGTATATTCCTGTCTGTCACTGACCAGGGTTAGGCACCACAAAAACAGAGCTCAACTGGTAGAAAAATGCAACCCCAAGACCGAACAGAAACCAAGAACTCCACCCTACAAACACAAGGTAATAAACAAATCAACATCAAACCAATGCAGCACTCATTTGCACCCCCCCCCCCCCCACCCAAGTAGGCTGCCTGCTTACCAGTTCAGAGACTGAGCAAATGAAAGAAGAAACTACCGACTGGAGGGAGGGAGGGAGGGTGCCAGGGAGCCTCTGGGGCTCACCTAGAAAATTGCATTTCATTACATTCAATGCTGGTTTTCTGAGGGAAGCTACGTTGGCTCCCTGGAGCTAGATAATTAGAAAGCAGCACCGCACTTCTCAAGATGAAGGGGGAACAACTGGCTGCAACCGACGGCCCAAGGCCACACAAGACCACTGAGAGCCCAGAACATTGACGAGATAAGGCATGATCGGCCAAGACCCTGTTCGAACACCAAAACCATTGGGCTCGAATGTCAGCCCAAGACAAGTTCCCAAACACAACAGCAAGAGCCGCAAACTTCCGAACATCATAGGCACGAGGGCAGACTGCAAGCTGGCTAGTGTTATGACCACACATACACCAGTATGATCATACTGTGGCTGGTGTATGATGCATTCAAACGGTATAGTGATATCTAGGTTCATTAGACTAGTATAATTAACCACTGATTCACCGAGTTTATTATGACATTCCCCCCTGTGTGCATGAAATCAAGTGTTCCACAAAAATTCTTTTTTGTAAAATTAAAAATTCCCTTCCCTGAACATGTCTATGAAAAATAAATAACAAATTCCACTTACTTTGGCAGTGGGGACATGGACAAGGTGCGCTGTGACATCATCACGGGCTGGTCGCCCGTGCATGAAGCTCCCAGAGCCGGTCGCGCGGGCCATTCAAGCACTGAGTTGCCACAAATATATTTCCAATTATTTGTTCTATGTATTTCTAATGTGGTTTTATTTTTTTATCATAAATGATGCATATTTGAATCCTTTACTATATGTATACAATACAACGTTCATAATGTTCCATGGAACTGTGATACATGTGTCAGTAATGTGTCCACAATAAATCTTTTTGTCGTAATATGACTTGTTAAAAATTCACTAAACTTACAGAATGTATAGTTTCACACACTATTTACACAGTAAGTAAGTAAGTAATTATCAAAAGAAGGCACCAAACCGGGAAGGCTATATAGCACCATCAAATGTGCGGAATAATCAGAGGGCGTTAAATATCACCAAGGATGCCAATACGAGAACAAAAACACATAAGGCGAACGATATCAAAAGTATCCGAGTCACCAAGAATTCTATTGAGGGACAGGTGACCGTGAGGGGCAGTCGGAAAGCAAGACACACACTCGTCCTGGAAGTCAGGACATTCAAGAAGGACATGCACGACCGTAAGAGGGACAATGTAAATTAGGACAATAAGGAGCAGGGCGGCGCTCCATCAAGTGACCATGGGTTAAGCGAGTATGGCCAAAACACAACCTTGCCAGAGCCGTTTCCCATCACCAGTTATGGAGGTATGAGGACGGCCACGAGGAAAAACAACATTTAAGAGTACGTAGTTTGTTACCAGTAACAGACGACCAAGAAGCCTGCCAACGGGTAAGGATGGAGGAATGGATAACCGGGTAAAAGTTGGAATATGGAATACCTTTACGAGAGATGGGACAAGAGCGGACAGCTTCCTTGGCAGCAGCATCCACGCGCTCATTTAAAGACACATACATATGGCTGGGAACCCAACAAAACTCAACCGACTTAAATTTATAGTGAACATGAAACAGCCAATACTGGATCTCGACAACTACTGGATGAACTGGATTAAAGAACCTGAGAGCCATGAGGGCACTACGAGAGTTAACAACAACTACACAGGAAGACTGACAACGAGAAAGCAGGAGACGAAGAGCATAGAGAATAGCATAAAGCTTCGCTGTGAAGATGCTAGTCTCCGGAGGTAAGTGACACATATAAGCGCGATCAAGAAAAACAACAGAGTAGCCAACACTGTTCGCAGACTTAGACCCATCGGTGAAGACAGAAACGGAGCGGGAGTGAGAAGAAAAGTGCTCAAGGAAAAGGCGTTTTAGAACCGTAGGAGGGGTAAAAGCTTAAGTGATGCGGGTCAAGGAAGTACAAAACTGCGGAAGGGGGGACTCTCCCGGGGGTAAAGAAGAAACAACACGAGGAGAAACATTAGAAATACGAACGGAAAGAGAATCCTGTAAGTGAGATAACCAGACAGAAAGAGGGAGGTGGTGAAGAGGAACAGGAACCGCAGGAGGGGTAAAAGCACGACAGAGGCGAGAGGAAGGATGAGGTAAGGATCGCGCAAGATAGCGAAGACAGTAGCGATCGCGGCTGTCCTGGAGAGACAGGAAGCCAGTGTCAACATACAAGCTAAGGACGGGAGTCAAACGAAAGGCACCAGAACTGAGGAGCAACCCAGTATGGTGCAAAGCATCAAGACGGCGAAGAGTAGAAGGAGAAGCAGACGAGTAAGCAGGGCAACCATAATCGAGCTTAGACAGGACGAGAGAGGAATGTAAAGCAAGGAGTGCACGCCTGTCCGCTCCCCAAGAAGTATGGGACAATACCCGAAGGAGGGTAAGGGCCTTAGAGCACTCAACATGGAGGTAAGAGATATGGGGAGACCAAGACAAACGAGTGTCAAGGAATAACCCCAAAAGCTTCGCGGAATCTTTGTACTCAAGGGGATGACCATAAAGTGACAAAGAGGGACGAAGAACAACCCGTTTCCGAGTAAAAATCATGGCACAAGTCTTAATAGTAGAGAAGTTGAAGCCATGATCGGTGGCCCAAGATGACACGGCATCAATCGCAGGTTGAAGCCGGCGCTGAAAGAGAGGCGAATCATCACCCTGACAGCAACGAGTAAGATCATCGACATAGAGAGCGGAGAAGACGCCTGAAGGAAGAAAGAAGACCATTGAGGGCAACCAGAAAAAGAGTAGTGCTCAGAACAAAGTGTGCCCAGGGGCACACTTTCGTATTGCTGAAAAGAGGCAGAGAGAGTGGTACCAAGCCGCACCCGAAAGGAACGACGAGAGAGGAAGCTGCAGAGAAAGAGAGGGAGATGACCACGAAGGCCAAAAGAATGAAGCTGGGATAGAGTATGATATCGCCAAGTGGTGTTGTAAGCCTTTTCCAGGTCAAAAAGGACTGCAATAACAGAGGTCTTCGCAGCAAAAGCAGTACAAATATAGACCTCCAAGTTCACCAGGACATCTGTCGTGCTGCGGCACTTGCGGAAACCAAATTGAGAAGGGGAGAGGAGGTGATGGTGTTCCAGGAACCACATCAGACGAATGTTAACCATACATTCAAAGAGTTTGCAGACACAACTTGTGAGGGCAATGGGGCAAAAGTCCTTAGGGGATGTTCCCAGAGACCCTGGTTTGCGAACAGGGAGAATAACGGCATTGAGCCAGTCTTCAGGGACTGACGACGACTCCCAGATCCGATTATACAGACTCAGTAAATACTGAGACGTGCATGGAGGGAGATGGCGAAGCATGTCATAATGAATACCATCGGATCCCGCCGCCGTACAACCGCAGAGGGCCAGGGCACATCGAAGTTCAGAGAGAGAGAAGGGATCATTATAGGGATGTCGAAGACGAGTGCAGAAATCTAAAGGACAAGACTCAAGGACAGGTTTACGAAGAAGGAAAGATTGGGGAAGATGAAGACCAGAGCTAACAGAAGAAAAGTGTGAACCCAGTTCGGTAGCGACCTGCAAACGGGTCCGCCACAAGAGTACCACGGAGGTGAAGGACCGGTGAAACATCGGGAACGAACTTACCCGCTATCTTGCGGATACGCTTCCAGATCTGTGGCAAAGGAGTTTCGGACGTAATGGTGGAGACATAAGATGCCCAACATTCACGTTTAGCCGTACGGATGGCCCTACGGGCCACCGCACTTGCCTTCCGAAAGAAAAAATAATATCGGCCGTTTGCCGACGGCAGTGTCTCTTACAGGCTGCACGCTTACAGCAGATAGCCCGAGCACAATCTGCATTCCACCAGGGGTGGATCTAGATAGAAAACTATCACCTGAGGACAACAAAGAATATTGTGCGAGAAGCCTATGCCACGCTCTCTAACTTTAGAATTGCTTTTAAATACATGGATGGCGACATACTAAAGAAATTGTTCACGACTTTTGTTAGGCCAAAGCTAGAATATGCAGCGGTAGTGTGGTGCCCATATCTTAAGAAGCACATCAACAAACTGGAAAAGGTGCAAAGACATGCTACTAAGTGGCTCCCAGAACTGAAGGGCAAGAGCTACGAGGAGAGGATAGAGGCATTAAATATGCCAAAACTAGAAGACAGAAGAAAAAACCAGCGTTGAATGTAATGAAACGCCATTTTCTGGGTGAGTCCTGGAGGCTCCCGGAGCTATCCCAGGCTGATATGCTAATGTCAGACTTTGGCATCAGTCATGTGTATGGAGTTCTTAGGCCTACCGGGGACCACGGCCAGAACCGGGCCCCCATAGAGAGGCAAGGGGAGCAATGGCCTATAGAAGCCCCAGTGTGGTTGGAAGCATTCTATGTCAGCCATCGACTGGAACAGGCACCCAGAAAGGTAAGCGCCTCAAAACAAACCCCTATTGTGGTTAAAATTGCTACCAAAAGCCGAACTAGTGGATAGAACTCCCCAACAGAAAACAAGCAAACTAGTGTGACGTCACACGCGCCGCGCCACTGTCTGCGCAGCTCTCCCCTCCCCAGGAGGGGGAAGGGTGGCGCCCCAGACCCTCCACGCCGGCTACCCACACTTGAGGCTGGTTCTTGAGGCTGGATGTCAAAAACGCGAAAAACCGCCGACTGGAGGGAGGGAGGGATGCCGGGGAGCCTCCGGGACTCACCCAGAAAATAGCGTTTCATTACATTCAACGCTGGTTTTCTGGGGGGAGCCGAGTCGGTTCCCCGGAGCTAACTACCCACAGGCGGAAAAAGAGGGACTTACCCGGGAGGCGGTCGTCACTCACTCCTCAACGCGAAGCTGAGACAACTGGCTGGAACCGCCGACCCAAAGCAACACAGGCCCGACGGGGCCCAGGGACATTCACAAGGTAACGAGCAGCCAGGACCCTGTTCGCCCGTCAAAATTCCCGCGCCCGAATATCAGACCAAGACATATTCCCAAAGACGGCAGCAAGAGCCGCGAACTTACGAACGTCATGGGCACGGGGATAGACCGCAGGCTGGCTGGACTTAATAACCCTGCAGACGACCTGGGAGACCCAAACCCACGAACAGGGAAGAAGGGAAACCGGATCAACCCACAGCGCGTCCCCGGACACAGAAGCAGTGGTGCGCAAATAACAGCGAGGCGCTGCAACCGGACACAAAACATGATGCACCCCCGGCCTGACCAACCAAGCATCAACCACCCATGGACCCCTCCGGAACGCAGCAGTCTCATTCTTCGCCAGGAAAGGAGATGGCTGCAAGTGAACAAAACAATCACCACGACCAAAAGAGCAGAAACCCCTGCGCCGGAGGAGAGCATGAAGCTCCCCTACCCGACCCCCAGAGGCCAAAGCCAACAAGAAAAGTGCCTTGGAAAAACAATCCTGGACCGAAGGGGCCACAACGAAACGAGGAGACGAAAGGAAAGCGAGCACTCTGTCCAAAGACCAGGACGGCTCTGGCGACGCATGAGCAGGCCGGAGGTGAAACAATGCACGAGACAGCTTGCGAAACGGCGCAGACGTAACATCGATACCGTAGGCAAGCTGAAGCGGCTCCACCAGCGCCGCACGATACGAGGCGACAGAGTTAGGCATAAGATGACAATCCTGAAACAACCACGAGAGGAAGGACAAGACCACCCAAACAGACAAGGAACTAACACGACGAAGACGCAAAAAAAAGAAACATAAGGACCGCCAGGAAACTTCATACTGCCGCCAAGAAGAAGCCCTCAGGTGGGACACCAACAAGGAGGCCACCTGATCACCATAGAGATGATAAACTCGAGTCAAAAAACCCATACACGAAGACTCGAGAAGATCGAACCAGCCACGTGACGTACCGGCCCGATCTGCTGAAAGAGGCGGAGCCGCGGGAAAACCCTCGGGTTCGAACACCGAGCAACCAGCGCCTGAAACCAAGGCTGGGCCGGCCACCAAGGGGCCAGAAGGACAACTCTCCCCTGGTAAGTCTCTAAGCGAGTCAGGACCTGGAGCAACAGCCGAACTGGGGGAAAGAGGTACAGGAACCCCCACCTCGATCAGCCTAGCCGAAAGGCGTCGATCCTGACGGCCTCGCGATCGGGGAAGGGCGCCGCATAAACGGGAAGACGCAGCGACCAGGCCGACGCGAAGAGGTCCACCTCGGAGCGCACGAACGTCTGGCAAAGCCAATGGAAGGACTCGTCGTCGACCGTCCACTCCGTGGAGAAGGGAGCGAAGCGAGACAGGGCATCGGCCAAGACGTCGGACACACCCTGTACGTGAACCGCCAGGAGAGCCAAACCCCAAGAAACTCGGCAGACGAGTTACCCGAAGCGACCAACCCCAAAGAGACAAAGACCGCATCGAACCCCCCGCAGTTCAGGCAATGAACACCCGGCGAGCAGTCCGAATGGAACCGAATCGTCGATCCGCGGGCCACCCGAATCCTCCCCAGAGCAAACCACAATGCTGCAAACTCCCGCACCGTGCTGTGAGCTCGACGGAAGGACGGACCCTCAACGCCCCTGGCCGGCCTGGTGAGCACTGGTCACAAAACCCCAGCCGAGAGACGACGCATCCATGTATACATCGAGCGAGGGCTCCGGCAGGTCCCAAGGCACTGAACCCCAAAAAACCAAAAGAGGAAGCCGGTGACGCAGCAACTGACGCAAGGCCCTCCGGGGGTCGAACTCTGCGATCGCGAGAGAGGCGGAAGGGGTGACCCCGAAGGAACCAGAACAGCCGACGAAGCCAAACCCGACCCCGGCGGGTAGACCACCATCGCGAAGTTCAGGCTCCTGCACAGCCCCTCGAGCAACCGCCGGGTGACCTGAGGGCCCACCAGAAACAGACGAAGGCGGGACCGCAGCCGCAGGAGAGACTCCGGAGGGAGAGACAAGGAGGCGGTTCGAGAGTCCCAAATGAGACCCAGCCAAGTCCGAACCTGAGAGGGAACCAGATGGGACTTCCTCCAGTTCACCAAGAACCCGAACCCGGAGAGCTGGCAAAGAACCAAATCCATGGCTAGCAAGCAAGCTGACCGGCTGGGAGCCCAAACCAGACAGTCGTCGAGGTAGGCCAACACCCGAACACCTAGGAGACGCAAACGAGCCACCACAACCCATGTAAGGCGCGTGAACACGCGAGGTGCCAGGTTCAACCCGAACGAAAGACAACGAAAGCGGTAACTCAGATGCCCCACAACAAAACCGAGCCAGACCCTGAACCATGGACGAATCGGGACATGCCAATAAGCGTCCCGGAGGTCCAGGGACACCATCCAAGCGCCCAGCTCCAAGAGGAGCCGAACCTGAGACAGCGTAGTCATCCGAAAGGAGGGGCAATGAACCCAGGGGTTCAGACGGGACAAGTCCAGAATGAACCGCAGGTCCGCGCAGTCCCGTTTCGGAACCGGAAACAGACTGGAAACCCATCTGAGGGACGACGTCGTTTCTACGACGCCCAAGTGTACCCACTCGAAGACGACTCGACAGAGTCGTCTGTCAAAGACGACAAAGAAATGACAAAGAGTGCTGGGAAGACGGGACACCACGAGCATAGCTCTCATCCTGTAACTACACTTAGGTAATTACACTTAGGTAATTACGACGAGAGGAACCCCGAGCCCTGGCACGACCCTTCCGGGAAGACCCACCCCGGGACCCCCGGAAAACCAACAAGTCCGACATTGGACGACAAGCCGCCGACGCAGCCTGAATAAACTGCGCCACGGCCGACTCCTCAAACAGAAGAGGACAAAAAAGTGAAGAACGCATAAGAGATAGAGCCCAAGCAGATTCCACGGAGGAACCCAGCACCGTCTGCCGACACTCGAGACGGGACGCATAAAACAGGGAAACCGCATCCCGCAAAATCGGCGTGAACAGCTTCAACAAGGCAGCCGACGAACGCACAGCCGAGGACAAGGTGCCGGACCCAAGTGTCCTCACATCCTCCACAAGCCAATCCGAGGACAGCTCCAGGAGGGAAAAGAACCGCAAGGCCGAAGCCAAAAGGCCCCGGACGCGCAAGTCCTCCGCAATGAGCGCCGCCGAAAGGGTGGGAACTTGCACATGGAACTGAATAATGCCCACATCGCAGGGAAGGGCAGGGGCAAACAAGCACTCATTCAGGTACTCAAGCTCGCCCCCCAGGAAAACCTGAAGCACCGAGGAAGCTTCCCACCACTCTAGCGTTCGGGAACGACAGAAGGAATGCCAGGAATCCAGAACAAACAAGGGGCAGTCCGCTAGCCAGGAAGACTCCGGAACCTCGTAACGGAGCCAGAAAGGGAACGAAGTCCCAAACCTGAACTCGGACGGATCCATTTCCGAGGCATAATCCGGGTCACGCAGGAGGTAAACTGCAAAGGCCGCTCGCACCACACTAGGTTGTATGCGATAAGCCGAACCTCCGGAAAGATGGAACCGACGTACCCGGGGGAACACGGAACTGAACCCAGGGAGGGGCAGACACCAAATCCAACTCGTACGCAGAGGTGGGGGGGGGGGGAGAAAACCCAACTCCTTGTAACAATAAGCCCCGCTCAGAGGGAAGAAAAACCCAGGCGGGGTCCAGCGGGGCCCAAGGCTCCCAAGTCAGACCCTTCCCAGCCTCGAGGTCCTTCACCACAGGATCCGAGGCTGAGTCCTCTCCCCAAGCCCCGACCCCACAAGACAAGGACAGAGCAGCCGGAAAAGCTGGAGGAACAAGGGCCCACTGGTCAGACCCCGAAGCTTAGGCCGGGAGACAAGACTCGAATGCCTCTGCCGCCCCCCCCCCCCCCCGGAAGGGGCACCTCCCGAAGCTGCCCGAGTCTCGAGATCAAGTAACCCCTGCCCCGACCCCGAAACCCTCAGACGCTTCGAGGCCAGAAGCAGGGGAGGGGGGGGGAGGGGTAGACCAGAACGAACAGAAGGGGAAGGACGAGGAGGTGCGGACTGAACCAGGATCGAAGCGACCCCCACGCCGAAGTCTGGGTCTCGAAAAGCAAAGTGGGGCAGCCCCAGGGCATCCGGGTGAGCAACCAACCGAGCGCGTTGCAACAGATGAAACCTAGACTGCAACGCGCGCGCTGCCTGTAACCGAAGAGAATCATCAGAGGATTGGGTAAATTGAGTCACAATCAAGCAGCAACACTCACAGGACATTTTTCTAACATGGATGAAAAATTTTCTGACTGATAGAAAAATGAGGGCAGTGATCAGAGGCAATGTATCGGACTGGAGAAATGTCACAAGTGGAGTACCACAGGGTTCAGTTCTTGCACCAGTGATGTTTATTGTCTACATAAATGATCTACCAGTTGGTATACAGAATTATATGAACATGTTTGCTGATGATACTAAGATAATAGGAAGGATAAGAAACTTAGATGATTGTCATGCCCTTCAAGATGACCTGGACAAAATAAGTATCTGGAGCACCACTTGGCAAATGGAATTTAATATTAATAAATGCCATGTTATGGTATGTGGAATAGGAGAACATAGACCCCACACAACCTATATATTATGTGAGAAATCTTTAAAGAATTCTGATAAAGAAAGAGATCTATGGGTGGTTCTAGATAGAAAACTATCACCTGAGGACCACATAAAGAATATTGTGCGAGGAGCCTATGCCACGCTTTCAACTTCAGAATTGCTTTTAAATACATGGATGGCGATATACTAAAGAAATTGTTAACAACTTTTGTCAGGCCAAAGCTAGAATATACAGCGGTTGTGTGGTGCCCATATCTTAAGAAGCACATCAACAAACTGGAAAAGGTGCAAAGACATGCTACTAAGTGGCTCCCAGAACTGAAGGGCAAGAGCTACAAGGAGAGGTTAGAGGCATTAAATATGCCAAAACTAGAAGACAGAAGAAAAAGAGGTGAAATGATCACTACATACAAAATAGTAACAGGAATTGATAAAATCGATAGGGAAGATTTCCTGAGACCTGGAACTTTAAAAACAAGAGGTCATAGATATAAACTAGCTAAACACAGATGCCGAAGAAATATAAGAAAATTCACTTTCGCAAACAGAGTGGTAGACGGTTGGAACAAGTTAGGTGAGAAGGTGGTGGAGGCCAAGACCGTCAGTAGTTTCAAAGCGTTATATGACAAAGAGTGCTGGGAAGACGGGACACCATGAGCGTAGCTCTCATCCTGTAACTACACTTAGGTAATCACACACACACACACACACACACACACACACACAGGTGACACCCCTAGGATCAACACTTGCATCAGAGGAGCTCCAGCATATTTCAACAGTCCTAAGTATTGTAGTACAGGTTGATGATAGTGAGTGGTGTCCCAGAGAACATAAAGGTATAGTGCTTTTGAAAAATAGGTGAGATAACAGGAATGTGCTAAGGGAAGTGAAAAATCGGATGAGAAAAAGTTGCTCTAGTGTTTCCAGTGGAGAGAACAACATTCAAGATGGCTGCCAGCAAGAGGAAAAACAAAACAGACCTTGTTTTTGCAGGATTCAATGAAGAAAGCATTGATATTACCAGTCTACACAACAAGTTGGTAAAATTAGATACTATAGTGAACTCTCATGTATAAAGAATTAGTAAATTGAAAGAAAGTAATGACCATTTGAATAGCAAAGTTTTTGGTCTTGAGAGTTTAGTGAAAGACTTGTGCAAGGGCAAGAATCAATTGGAAACAAATTGCAAAGCCATAGAAGAGGAAAATAAACTCTTAAAAATAGCTTTGGAAGAAGTTAAAGCAAACTTAAACATAAATGACTACAATAGGTTAGGTAAGGAAATTCAACAGGAGAAACAGCTTTTGTCAGCACAGATGGAGGAAGTTACACAGGGAATAGAACAGTGCAAGAAAGATATGCAACTCACCTATGCACAAGTGGCCAAGGAGAAGGAAAAAATTGAAGAAGCAGTAAAGGAAGTCAAACACTGCAGCAATCAAGATAAAACAAACATTAGGCTGGAAGTGAGAAAAGAATTGGCATCTAACCCGAAGTTGGTGCAAAACACAGTTGATCGGAGTAAGTCCCTGATAATCTTTGGTTGCAAAGAGAAGGAGATAACATCTAGGTCAGAAAGAGCTGTAGAAGAAGCGAAAGTAGTAGATAAAATTGTTGGCCTCGTAGAAGGTCTTACAACCATAGAGAATGTGTGCGACTACAGGAGAATAGGCAGATACGTAAAAGGGAAAGATCAACCTTTGAGGATCACCCTAAATGGTGCAAAACAGATGAAGAAGTACTAAGGAATGTTTGAAAATTACAAAGTGATGGGGATGGAAAAGTGTGATCGTTAAGACGAGATCTTTCAAAAGAAGACAGAGAGAAGCTGAAACTGAACCTCGCCGGGCAAAACGTTTAAATGAGAGCAGGAATGAAGAAGAAATCAATTCTTTTTTCTACAAAGTGATAGGGGTAGGCAGACCAGTAAAGTGGTACATAAAGGCAAACCAACAAAATCATTAGAGAAAGGGGGAGTGAAAAATAAGAAGAGGGGGAACAAGTTCCTCAAGATTGCATACACCAACATAGATGGAGTGAGATCGAAGATACTGGAGTTAAGTGATGTAATACAGCTGCAGACACCAGACGTTGTTGCACTCACGGAGACAAAACTTGAAGATGTTATCTTAAATGAGGTCATATTCCCAAGGGGCTACTCAATTTGGGGACGGGACAGAAAAATTAGGAAAGGAGGTGGCGTTGCTGTGCTGGTGAAAGAACACCTAAAGGTGAAGGAAATAATTACTGCCAATCCATAAGAAGTAAATATAATAGCACTTGAGATTTGCCATGAGGATGATAAACTAATGATCATAAATGCATATAGTCCACCGCCAAGCAGTACATGGTCAAAGGAGGAGCTAGATAGTAAACGAGAAGGTCTGATAACAATAATGAGAGAGATTATAGCGAGAGCGGATAACGATAGATCACGACTGTTGATAGTCGGTGACTTCAACTTGAAAGCCATAGACTGGGAAGCATATAAAGCTAAAACAGAAGACTTTTGGACCTGTAGATTTGTAGACCTCATCCTGGAAACATTCTTGTATCAACATGTTAAACAAGCTACGAGGATGAGGGAAGGGGACGTTCCCTCCATGCTAGATTTGATATTTACCAGGAAGGAGGAAGAGATATTTGACATTCAGTACCTTCCTCCCTTGGGTAAAAGTAACCATGTCTTTTTGGGAATAAAGTATGCAATGCGTTATAATCTGGAAGAAAATAAGGAGGTTGAAGCAGTTGAAAAACCTGACTTCAAGAGAGGACATTATGGCGACCTTAGAAATTTTTTTAGCGAGTATAATTGGACAGACTTGATGCTAGGCAAGGTAGTGAATGAGATGTATGTCAAGTTTTGTGAAATATATGATAAAGGCACAAATTTTTTTTACCAAAACAGAGATGCAGAACTAGGAAACAGGATTGGTTCAATAGAAATTGCGAGAGGGCCAGGGACCAAAAGACACAAATATGGAATCAATACAGGAAGAGGGCAAACCCCCAAACATACCAGCGATACAAAGATGCGAGAAACAACTACACGGCAGTGAGGAGAGAGGCAGAAAGAAATTTTGAAAAAGGGACTGCAGACAAATGTAAAACAGAACCAGGTCTATTCTATAAATTCATAAAACCAGCGTTGAATGTAATGAAACGCCATTTTCTGGGTGAGCCCCGGAGGCTCCCTGGAGCTTATCGGGCTAATGTGTGTTATGTTAGACCGGGACATTAGCTAAGGAGTTCAGACCTACCAGGGACCAGCGCCAGAACCTGGCCCCTTCAGAGAGGTTTCAGGGAGCAATGGCCCTGGAAAACCCCATATGGTTGGGGGTTTTCCTTATCTGCCATCGACCGGGGTTAGGCACCCAGAAAGGTAGGCGTAACAAAACAAACCCCACATGGTAAGAAACTACAACAAAAACCGAACAGAGAGGTAGAAAACTCCCTACAATCCCAAGGAAACAAGCAAACAAGCAAACATCACACTTTACTGCCGCGCCGATCGTCCGCGCAGCCCTCCCCACCCCGGGAGGGGGAGGGGGGAGCCCCGGACCTACCGCGCCGGCTGCCAAGCTCCAGTTCGGAAGCTAAGCGTCAACCAACGCGAAAAAACCGCCGACCGGTGGGAGGGAGGGTTTCCAGGGAGCCTCCGGGGCTCACCCAGAAAATGGCGTTTCATTACATTCAACGCTGGTTTTCTGTGGGGAGCCCCTACGGCTCCCTGGAGCTTCATACCCAAAGAGAAGGAAAAGAAAGGGCTAACCCGGGAGGCGGCCGCCACAAACTCTGCAACGCAAAGCCAAGACAACCGGACGCAAACCTGCGACCCAAGGCAACAAGAACGCCCAAGAACAGACGCACACATGGATGGGCGGCCAAAAACCAGTGCGACCCACAATTCCCTGCGCCCGAAATGAGCCCGAGACGTCACCAACACAGCAGCAATTGCTGCAAACGTCTGAACAGCACGGGCGCAAAGACAGACCGCAGTAAGAAGGAAAACACTGCGGACGACCCGGGAGACCCGAGCCCTGAAAACAGGGAACGAAGGAACCGGATCAACCACAGCGCATCCCCAGGCATGGTACGCCGGCAACAGCAAAAAGCACAACTGGACAACACAGGACGCACCCCCCGGCCAAACCAAACAAGTACCAATACCCCAAGAACCCCTCCGGAAAGCAGCCGCCTCGACCGTCGCCAGGACAGAGAAAGGCTGCACACCAATAAAGCTACCACCAGTACCAAAGAGGAGGAAACTGAAACCGAAGGGGCTACCACAAACTGAGGGGAAGAGAAGAAGGCACCCTGAACAAGGACCAGGATGGCTCAGGCGACTCATGAGCAGGCCGGAGGGGAAACAAAACGCGAGAAGACGTAATAAACGTCATACAGTCTCCAAGACGAAGCTTGCAGGTGGGACACCGGCAACAAAGCCACCTGAACACCATAGAGATGGCGATACCTGCGTCAAAATACCAGACGCGAAGAGCCAAAGAGAAGGCCGAACCAGTCACGGACAGGACCGAATCGGCCTGCTGAAAGAGGCGAAGCCTCAGGAAAAACGCCCCGGGTACGGACACCTATCAAGCAGCGTCTGAAAAGAAGGCCGGGCCGGCCACAGTGGAACCATAAGGACTGTTCTCGTGGGAATGGGCTGCAACTGAGCCAGAACCCGAAGCAACAGCTGGACCGGGAGAAGAGGTACAGGTACCCCCCACCTCGACCAGGCCTGCCGAGAGCCTCCACCGTGAAGACCTCGCAGGTGGGAAGGGCGCCACAAAACGGGCGACGCCTAGACCACGCCGACCCGAAGACGTCCATGGCCATGAGTCCATAAGCCCAACAGAGCCAACAAAACGCATCGGCGACGACTGGCCAACCCACGAAGAGGAATGAACCGAGACAGCTGTCCACCAGGACGCAGGACACACCCCGGACACGAACCACACTGTTAACCAAACCCCCCCTGCGGTTCCGGCAAGAACCACCGGAGAACAGTCCAAACAGAGCTGAATGGTAGAGTACCTAGTGACCCAAACCCTCCGAAGCGCAAACCAGACAGCCATGAACACCTGAACCGGGCTGTGAGCCCGACGGACAGACAGACTCCATCAACCTCGGCCGACCTGGTGAGCACTGGTCACAAAGCCCCAGCCGAGAGACGACCCGTCCGTGAACACATCGAGCGAAGGCTCGGGGAGCCGCCAAGGCACGGAACCCCGAAAACCCCAAAGAGGAAGCTGGTGACGCAGCACCAACACCAGATCCCCAGAGGAACCCAAGGAATGCAAGAGGCGGAAGTGGAGTCTCCGTAGGAACCAACCGACGCCGGAGCCAAACCCGACTCCGCGGGCAGACAAGCACGCCGAAGTGCAAACTCCCGCACAACCGCCCAAGCAACCTCTGAGCAACCCGGGACCCCCTCCTGAACAGCCAAAGGCGGGACCACAGCCAAAGTAACACTTCTGGAGGGAAGACAATGAGGGGCCCAAGAGCGGACCTGGGCCTGAAACAAGGCCCAGGTCCGAACCCGGGACGGAAACAGAAGGTAAAACCCCCAGATCACCAGGAAACCAAACCCAGCGATCTGGAAAGAACCATCCCCTGGCGAGCAGACAAGCGGACTGACTGGGAGCCCACTCCAGCCAGTCGTCGAGGTAGGCCAGACACCGAATCTCAGACGCAGACAGGGCACTAAGATCCGGTAAAGATGCAAAGAGTATACAAAGTGCCCTTCACAAAATAGGGAATGCAATAAAAACAGCAAACCTGAAAGCCCCACCACCAAAGCATTGTATGACAATCATATGAAGACATATTATGACATATGACAATCATTATATGACAATATGACAATTATAATCAAAGCATTATATGACAAAGAGTGCTGGGAAGACGGGACACCACGAGAGTAGCTCTCATCCTGTAACTACACTTAGGTAAGTACACATAGGTAATTACCAACCGTGCTAGCCCCAGAAAAACTGGAGAGGAACGTGCCAAGAAGTGGCCTGGAGGTCCAGGTCCACCATCCATGCACCCGGCCCTAACAGAATCCGAACAGGAGACAACAGTCCTCCGAGCAGGGCAGAGGATCCAGGGCGCAGACGGAAGTAGTCCAGAAGAACTGCAGACTGGAAAAGCTCATGACTGCAAAGAGCAGACGGGAAAAACTCATGACTGCAAAGAGCAGACGGGCAGCCCAGAAGGATGGGGCGGATCGACCACGCCCCACGCACCCACGAAGAGGAAATGACGAAGCGCAGGGAAGAAGCCCACCCCGCCAGCTCTGAACCCCCCCCAAGGGGGAGAAGCCGTCCTCCGACGCCAGCAGAGGCCGGAAGACAACCCAAAGCGCCCACCAACAGCGGGACCAAGCGAGAGGCAACAGAGCAAGCTGCTCCCCCAGCGCCCAGTCAACAGAGAAGGGAACAGAACCCCTTCAGAAAGAAAAAGTACACTACCGAAGTCATGAGGAGAGACTACGGGAATGAAACCACACTTCGCTGGAAGAGGAAGTGAGGGGAGACCTGATCACCACATACAAGATACCCAAGGGAATCGACAGGGTTGAGAAGGACAGGATATGTAACACAAGGGGCACACGCACTAGGGGACACAGGTGGAAACTGAGTACCCAAAAGAGCCACAGATAGAGTTTTTTTTTTTTTTTTTTTTTTTTTTTTTTTTTTTTTTTTTAAGTGTCAGAATGGGAACGGGAAAGCACTAAGAAGTAATGTGGCGACTCCTCACACAAGTAACGAGGCTGACCCCCATACAATGTCACATGTAGACATGACAGAGCCCAAGAGGCACAGGAACCGATACACCTGTTGACGGACGGTTGAGAGGCAGGACCAAGGAGCCAGAGCTCAACCCCCACAAGCACAACTAGGTGAGGACATATATTGGAAAAGCACAAGCCGCCGACTAGTGGCAAAGAGCACTACGCCGGCCAGGCAAAGAAGGCACAAAACTGCATCAAAAGGCCCACCTCGACAGCAAAACCACAAAGTCCCAGCACAACCACAACATGTGCCAAGACCCAAAAAGCTCAGTCTGCAAGCCAGGAAGACCCCGGAACCCCAAAAGGCAGAACCGGGTCACTCGAGGAAACAAAGTCCCCTGAACCCACAAAAGGGGGCCCCAAGAGGAAGAAACCTCCAGAACGAAACCAAGGAACCCAAAGGAACCCAGAATCGAACCAGGGGGAGCCCAAACCACCACATTTGCCGGCGGAGAACACCACTAAAAGGCAAAGCACAGACCCCAGCAGAACGCCCTGGGAAAACGGTCCCAACAGACCGAAAACCGAGGGGCAAGGTGTGGGAGCAAGCATACCAGCCAGGGGCACTGAGCCTAAACCCAGAGGCTCAGACCCAAAATCAACACCCAAACGTTCCCAGAGGAACAGGCAACGGCAAGAAAACACCAGAAAACAAAGAAACGACAACAGGAGAACAAAAACCCTGCAAAATTTTTGAAAACTCACCAGAGACGCTCGCTCGCACACCCAGACGCATGTAAACAAACCGCAACGCCGCCCTGGTGGCCACGCCGGGAAACCGGCAGACGAAAATGGCCGCCAGCAGGGGCTGTGACTGACGCTTAATACACAAAAACACGCCAGCAAATGTGGGAAGCTAGCAGACTGGAAGAGCGAAAAACGACGCCCAACAGCAGAAAAAACCCCTGAAGGGGCAAAACCGCCCCAGAACTGCTAGTAGGCATCCCCCACAGCCCCGGGAACCAACAACAGAGGCCCCGGGGCAGAGCCGGCCTCCAAGCCCTCCGCCCGTAAAGAAAAGCAAGAGCCCATGGGAAAGGCAACAAGAAAGGGCCGCTGGTAAGACCCAGAAGCCTTGGCAGGAGGCACAGGCTCAAACCTCCGTCCCCAACCCGAACGGGGCATCCCCCGAAAACCGCCCGAGTCTCTGCCGCAACTGAACCCCGCCCCGACCCAGAACACGCAGACGGTCCGGAGCCGGGAACATGGAGAGAAAGGGGCGAGCAGCACCTAACCAAACGGGGCGGCCACGGGGCATTCGAGTGGGAAACCAACCTAGCATGTTGCAACAACCTAACCTAGCTTGCAACACGGATGCCGCCTGTACTCTGAACAGTAATAACATCAGGAGAGTACTGGAGAACAAGCAGAGAATCACTCGCAAGACTCCGGGTCAAGGTGTCAGTGACCCAACAGGCAGCAAGACAGAGGTAAAAATGGCGACTGTCACCCGGAGACAAGGGAACAGCAACCAACGATCCCGTACAAGACGGGTTGGAACCCGGAAGACACATTCAATGGTCCCCCGAGCCCAGACAGGGGTTTCCAGGGCCCGTAGGGTAACAACTACGGGAAGCCCGGGCAAGGTGTTGCTAACCGGTTAAGAAACCCAAACATAACAAGAGGGTAGATTATAGCACTGAAAACCCCCCGAGACGTGTACAAGCACGGGGGCCTAGCAGAGGGCCGCCAAACACTACCAGTGGAACTATAACCACCTTAGGCAGACCCCCACCAGGCAAGAAAATGAAAAACAAAAGAAAAACCCCGCAAAAGTACACCGTCTCCAGAGGCAACAGAAACCGGCCGCCGCTTAGGTGGCAGGCTGCGCAACACCTTGACGCCCTAACCAGCTCAATACCAATCCCTACCCAGGGCCAAACAAGGGCCCCAAGCCCCAGCTGGCCCCAAGGGCGAGGCAAATGCCGAGCAGCAAGAACCTCTACGGGAATGGTTCCCGAACGCCCCAGGGAAGATAACCCTGTAACGCAAGGGCAGTACTCACAGGGCACTTAGGGAAGTCAGCCACTAAGCACATGCAGCCCCGGCACTGATGAAGTACTCCTGGCCACCGCACACCACAACACACGGCAGTGAACGCCACACAAGGCAAACACCGCCTAGGAAACTGAGGCCAGAGAAGCGTCAATCCCGGTTGACATTAGCGAACGAACTGGAGCTTGGCAGCCGGCGCGGTAGGTCCGGGGCTCCCCCCTCCCCCTCCCGGGGTGGGGAGGGCTGCGCGGACGATCGGCGCGGCAGTAAAGTGTGATGTTTGCTTGTTTGCTTGTTTCCTTGGGATTGTAGGGAGTTTTCTACCTCTCTGTTCGGTTTTTGTTGTAGTTTCTTACCATGTGGGGTTTGTTTTGTTACGCCTACCTTTCTGGGTGCCTAACCCCGGTCGATGGCAGATAAGGAAAACCCCCAACCATATGGGGTTTTCCAGGGCCATTGCTCCCTGAAACCTCTCTGAAGGGGCCAGGTTCTGGCGCTGGTCCCTGGTAGGTCTGAACTCCTTAGCTAATGTCCCGGTCTAACATAACACACATTAGCCCGATAAGCTCCAGGGAGCCGTAGGGGCTCCCCACAGAAACAGCAAATTGCAGGTAAAGGATAATATTCAGAGGTTGAAAATGGGAAATACATTCATGGAAAATGAAAAGGAAATGTGTGAAACACTAAACGAAAAGTTCCAAAGTGTGTTTGTACAAAATGAAATCTTTAGGGAACCAAACACAATAAGAATTCCAGAGAACAACATAGAGCACATAGAGGTGTCTAGAGACAAAGTGGAAAAAATGCTCAAGGAGCTCAGTAAGAACAAAGCAGTTGGTCCAGATGGAGTTTCACCATGGGTTCTGAAAGAATGTGCACCTGAGCTCAACATTCCACTTCAACTGATTTTTCAGGCATCCCTGTGTACAGGAGTTGTAGCTGAAGTGTGGAAAAAGACTAACATAGTTCCAATCTAGAAAAGTGGAAGCAGGAAAGACCCCTTAATTATAGACCTGTATCATTGACAAGTGTAATAGTAAAAATATTGGAAAAAATAATTAAAACTAAATGAGTAGAACACCTGGAGAGAAATTATATAATATCAGAAAGACAGTATGGTTTTCGATCTGGAAGATCCTGTGTATCGAATTTACTCAGTTTCTAAGATCGAGCAACAGAGATATTACTGCAAAGAAATGGTTGGGTTGACCTAAAGGTCAACCATTTAGGTCATTTTTAGGTCCTATCTGGACCTAAAAATGGCTTTCGACAGAGTTCCCCATAAGAGGTTCTTCTGGAAACTGGAACATATTTGAGGAGTGACAGGTAAGCTACTAACATGGATGAAAAATTTCCTAACTGACAGAAAAATGAGGGCCGTAATCAGAGGCAAGGTATCGGATTGGAGGAATGTCACAAGTGGAGTACCACAGGGTTCAGTTCTTGCACCGGTAATGTTCATTGTCTTCATAAACGATCTACCAGTGGGAATACAGAATTACATGTACATGTTTGCTGATGATGCTAAGATAATAGGGAAGATAAGAAACCTAGATGATTGTCATGCCCTTCAAGAAGACCTGGACAAAATAAGTATATAGAGCAACACTTGGCAAATGGAATTTAATGTGAATAAATGCCATGTTATGGAATGTGGAATGGGAGAACATAGACCCCACAAAATGTATAAATTATGTGAGAAATCTTTAAAGAATTCTGATAAAGAAAGGGATCTAGGGGTGGTTCTAGATAGAAAACTGTCATCTGAGGACTACATTAAGAACATTGTGCGAGGAGCCTATGCTACACTTTCTAACCTCAGAATTGCTTTTAAATACATGGATGGAGAAATACTAAAGAAATTGTTCACGACTTTTATTAGACCAAAGCTGGAATATGCAGCGGTTGTATGGTGCCCATATCTTAAGAAGCACATCAACAAACTGGAAAAGGTGCAACAACATGCCACTAAGTGGCTGCCAGAACTGAAAGACAAGAGCTACGAGGAGAGGTTAGAGGCATTAAATATGAAAAAACTAGATGATAGAAGAAAAAGAGGCGATATGATCACTACGTTCAAAATAGTAACAGGAATCGATAAAATTGATAGGGAAGAATTCCTGAGACCCAGAACTTCCAGAACAAGAGGTCATAGATTTAAACTAACGAAACAATGCTGCCGGAGAAATATACGAAAATTCACTTTTGTAAACAGCGTGGTAGACGGTTGGAACAAGTTAAGTGGGAAGGTGGTGGAGGCCAAAACCATCAGTAATTTCAAAGCATTATATGACAAAGAGTGCTGGGAAGACAGGACATCACGAGCGTAGCTCTCATCCTGTAACTACACTTAGGTAATTACTGTACTGGAAAGCTACATCAGACGTCCTCCCAGAAACCAATAGTAAAACCAAAATAACGTGATTTATTGAACAACTAATTACCCATAAGTGTGGGAGATTTGATCCTGGTTTCCTCATCTTTACCCCAGGTGGCCTCCAGGATATCCTGACACATGGATGAGCTGCAGTTGCCACCCTTAGAGAAAATACAGTATAATATTGTAAAATTCACTAATATAGGTGCCCTTCATCATTTCATCAAAATATATGCTCAAATTAAAAATAATTCAGTTCATTAGGATAACATATTGGGAGTGACATGACTATTGAGGAAAATATTAATAACTGTAAAAATCGCTAATGGAGCATTCTGTAAAACAACTACTGCATTTATGGCAATATTTGCTGTCTCCTTGCATCTACCTACCCCTTCACTGTCTGGTGTGCTCTTCAGGGACTTATCATTATCATCGATTTCTCCCTCTCCGGCCTCAGAATGTACATATCCACTGGCTTCTGCAAATTACAATGAAATATTTTCAATTACATTTGACCCCTCCCCAATGAGACAACCCACAACAGGCAAGTACAATAGTTTTCTAACTACCAAGTACCTAATTGTACAATTTTGTACCTAAAGTACAAGATAGGGGATCTTAAGCCAACAAAACCTATGTATAAATGAACGAGATAAGGCAAATAGGATACTGGGATATATTTCTAGCAGCATTTGAAATAAGGTGTTTAATGATATTCTTCTGCGTTCTATTACCTCATTTACGTTATGTATTTCAGTTTAGAGCGCCATATTATAGAATGGGCATCAGTTCACTGATATGTGTGCGTGTGCATAGAAGGATTATAAAGTTAATACCAGGAATTGGAAACCTCCCCTATGAAGAGATCAAGAAAATTCAATACCCATGCTCTGAAAAGGTGAAGAGTAAGGGGTGACAACTGAAGAAAACAATAAATGGATGAAAGGGAATAACAAGAGAGATATTAATAAGGTATTAAATATATCAGGATAAAATAGAACACAAAATGTTAAATATATCAAGACAAAACAACACAAGACATGGATACATGTCTTGAACATTTATATTTAGAACAGACCTGGGTAATTACTGGTTGTGAAACAGGGTTGTTGACAAGGTTGTGGAACAGGGTTGTGAAATCTGGGTTGTTGATTTATGGAACAATTATTGGTTATTATAATAGACATAGGATCACTAGATTGTTATAAGAGAGGTTAAACATGCTAAAGATATGAATGAGTTAGGTAAATTAGCCTTGTAAAAATACATGCTAAAACTAGAGTTTGTACCCATGCTGACGATGTCAAACAAAATTTAGCATTAGTTTTACTGCCATAAGTAAAATTTTTACAGGCAAAAGAACAATTTTAACTTGTGCAGACCTTTGTCAATACAGTTTTTCTATTATTATACAACATGCACACATCATATATATATTCATCAACATTTTTATGCACCATAAAGAACCAATAAGCAGTTCTGGTGGGTGTTGTAAGAAATCAAAACATAACATTGAGCACACGAGATGAGCAGATGACCTCCAAATATACTACCTGGAGCATACCTGGAGAGGGTTCTGGGAGTTTTCCTACTCCCCGAGCCCTGCCTAAGGCCAGGCTCGACTTGTGATAACTTGGTCCAACAGGCTGTTGCATGGAGCAGCCCGCAGGCCCACATATCCACTACAGCCTGGTTGGTCCGGCACTTCTTGTAAGAACTTATCTATGTGTCTCTTGAATACATTCACTTATGTTCCAACAATATTTGTAATGCTTGCTGGGAGGGTGTTGAACAGCTGTGGACCTTTGATGTTCAGTGTTGTCTCATTGTGCCTATGGCACCTCTACACGTCACTGATTCTATTCTGGAATTCCTTCCACATCTTTTATTTCAATTTGTAGTTATTCCACTGAGAAAATTTGGGACCTGGCCTTCAAGTATCTTCCCTGTATATATTATTTGATACCTCTCTCATTTCCTTTCCAAAAAGTACATTTTAAGAGCTTAGAGATGGTCCAAATAATTTAGATGTTTCATCGTTTCTAAGTGCGCCATACAGTGGGGCCTCAACTTACGATTGTAATCCGTCCCCAGCGACGGGTCGTAAGTCAAAACATCATAAGTCAAAACGAATTTTCCCATAAGAAATAATGGTAATTGAATTGTTTCCAAACACCACAAAAATATTAACTTAAAAATATATTTTATACTGAATAAAAAAAATTCTCCAACTACAGTACATATATTTATCTTACCTTTATTGAGGACTCTTGTTAGTGTATGGAAGATGGCGAGGAGGGGAGAGGAGGAGAGGTGTTACTGTTTGGAAGGGGAGTCCCCTTCCATAATAACATCAGGCAGTGATAACTGCTCTGGGGTACTCTCTCCTATGTTTTGCAGGAGTACCACTAGGACCTGGTTGTGGCTCACTGCTTGCTTGTCTTACTAGGACTTTTTCTAATGACACTTGTTTTCCCTACATTTTAACACTTCTCTGCAGTAAGACATCACATTGTCATTTAAAGGTCAATGCAATGGCCTGCTACAGCTTTATCTGTGCGAGTTTTTTCAACAAAACTTTGCAGTTCTTCCCATACTACACACATTTTCTTAATGAGGAAGGGACATCCTTTTGTGCCTCTACTCAACTATTTTCTTAGATTGAACTTTACCACTGACTTTCTTGGGACCCATAGCGACATATATAATAATTACTTCAAAAAACAAAAAACCAGCGTTGAATGTAATGAAACGCCATTTTCTGGGTGAGCCCCGGAGGCTCCCTGGAGCTTATCGGGCTAATATATGTTATGTTAGACCGGGACATTAGCTATGAAGTTCAGACCTACCAGGGACCAGCGCCAGAACATTGCCCCTTCAGAGAGGTTTCAGGGAGCAATGGCCCTGGAAAACCCCATTATAGTTGGGGGTTTTCTTTATCTGCCATCGACTGGGGTTAGGCACCCAGAAAGGTAGGCGTAACAAAATAAACCCCACATGGTAAGAAACTACAACAAAAACTGAGCAGAGAGCAGGACCAAAAGAGCAGACACCCCTGCACCAGAGAAGAGCATGAAGCTCCCCTACCCGGCCCCCAGAGGCCAATGCCAACAAAAAACAATGCCTTGGAAAAACAATGCGGTACCGAAGGGGCCACCACTATCCAAGGAGAGGAAAGATAGGAGAGCACCCTGTCCAAGGACCAGGACGGCTCAGGAGGTGCATGAGCAGGCCGGAGGTGAAACATAGCACGGGAAAGCTTACGAAACGGGGCGGATGTAATGTCCACCCCGAAAGCTAGCTTGAGCGGCTCCGCCAGCGCTGCATGACAGTATTAGGCATCAAATGATGGTCCTGAAAAAGCCAAGAAAGAAAGAAAGGACAAGACAACCCTATCCAAACTCAACCCTATCCGAAAGAAAAGACAACCTACGAAGAGCCAGAAAATGGCGAAAAGAACGCCAGGAAACTTCATACTGTCGCCGAGACGAAGCTCTCAGGTGGGACACCATCACCGAAGGCACCTGATCACCATAGAATTGGTGATACACCCGCGCCAAAAAGACCAGACTTGAAGAGCAGAGGAGAAGGTCGAACCAGCCTCGTACCGGATTGGACCGACCTGCTGAAAGAGGCGGAGCCGCGGGAAACATCCCGGGTTCGGGCACTGAGCCAATAGCACAATAGCACCGGAAACCAAGGCAGGGCCGGCCACTAAGGGGCCACAAGGACTACTCTCCCTAGGAATGTCTCCAACTGAACTAGAACCTGAAGCAACAGCTGGACCGGGGGGAAGAGGTACAGGTAACCTCACCTCGACCAGTCCTGTCGAAAGGCATCCATTGCAAACGCTTCGCAGTCGGGGGAAGGGCGTCACATAGATTGGGAGACGCGGAGACCATGCCGACGCGAAGAGGTCCACATCTGGGAGACTGTACGTCTGGCAGATCCAACGAAACGAGTCGTCATCAACCGTCCACTCCGTGGACAGGGAATGGAAGCGAGACAGACCGTCCGCCAGAACGTTGGACACTCCCCGGACATGAACCGCACGGAGAGCCAAACCCTGAGAATCCAGCAGACGAACCACTCGAAGGGACCAACCCCAAAGAGCCAAGGACCAAAGAGAACCCCTGCAGTTCAGGCAATGAACCACTGGAGAACAGTCCGAATGGAGGCGAATGGTCGATCCCCGAGCGACCCAAATCCTCCGAAGCGCGAACCAGACTGCCACGAACTCCTGAACCCTTTTGTGAGCCTGACGGAAGGACGGACCCCACCGTCCCTGGCCTGCCTGGTGAGCACTGGTCACAAAGCCCCAGCCGAGAGACGAAGTGTCTGTGAACATATCGAGCGAGGGCTCGGGAAGACGCCAAGGCACCGAACCCCGAAAACCCCGAAGAGGAAGCCGGTGACGCCGCAACAACACAAGACCCCCAGAGGACGAACCCAACGATCGCGAGAGAGGCGGAAAGGACGTCCCCGAAGGAACCAAAACAGACACTGAAGCCAAACCCGACCAGACGGATAGACTAGCACGGAGATGTTCAAACTCCCGCACAACCGCTCGAGCAACCACCGAGTGACCCTGGACCCCCTCAGAAACAGCCGACGGCGGTCCCGCAGCCGCCGCAATGCCTCTGGAGGGAGAGACAAGGAAGCGGTCCGAGAATCCCAAACAAGGTCCAGCCAGGTCCGAACCTGGGACGGAACCAGATGGGACTTCCTCCAGTTCACCAGGAACTCGAACCTGGTGAGCTGGGAAAGAACCATATCCCTGGCAAGCAGACAGGCTGACCGACTGGGAGCCCACACAAGCCAGTCGTCGAGGTAGGCCAAAACCCGAATCCCTAGAAGACGCAGACGGGTCACCACAACCCGGGTCAGACGCGTGAAAACGCAAGGTGCCAGATTCAAGCCAAAAGGTAGGCATCGAAAACGGTAAGCGTGACGCCCCACCACGAAGCCTAACCAGTCCCTGAACCCTAGATGAATAGAAACGTGCCGATAGGCGTCCTTGAGGTCCAGTGACAACATCCAGGCCCCCGGCTACAACAGAAGCCAGACCTGAGACAGAGTAGTCATCCGAAAGGAGAGGCAAGGAATCCAGGGGTTCAGATGGGACAAGTCCAGAATGAACCTCAGATCCGCACAGTCCCGTTTCGGCACTGGAAACAGACGGGAAACCCACCTGAGGGACGTAGTCGTTTTGACCACACCCAAGCGCACACACTCCAAGACGACTTGACGAAGCGCAGGAGAAGAAACCTGCCCTGTTAGCCCCGAACCCCCCAAAGGAAGAACATTAGGGTGCCAAATCATCACAGCTCCCAACCCGACCACCTCAGATTTACAGTACAACCTCGATTCAACGTACTATATGGGACCGACCCCAGTTCGTTGGAGCGTTGGATTCGTTGCAAGAGGTGACCTTCAGGAGGCGTTTGCATCAGTGTCTTTATTTTTCTTGTAGACAATAAAAATGCATTATCATATTATATACTGTACCTATATATTATTACTCTACTAACAAATATTGTTACATTTGTTATTTACCTTATTGTTGGAGTTAAGTCCATCTTGGAAGTCTCATGGAGTTGTGAATGCTGTACAGTAAATACATACTGTAGTGTATTATGCCATTAACACTGTGTTGAGTAGTTCTGTTGTATGTTGAGTACTACAATAAAGTTTATGAAAACTATTGTACACTAAAATTACTGCAACTTTAATTTTAACTCTATGTTTTGATTTGTCAAGAGGCTGGAGTGCTCATTCCGCAACTTTGTTGGACATATCAGCACAATCAAGGAACATCCGTGCACCATGTTGGCTCCAAATGCACTTGTTGTGTTAGTGATGGCTGACTTGTGGGTGGATGGGCAGGCAGGCAGGCAGGCAGGCAGGGAGGCAGGGAGGGAGGGAGGGAGGGAGGGAGGGAGGGAGGGAGGGAGGGAGGGAGGGAGGCAGGCAGGCAGGCAGGCAGGCAGGCAGGCAGGCAGGCAGGCAGGGAGGGAGGGAGGGAGGGAGGAAGGAAGGCAGGCAGGCAGGCAGGCAGGCAGGCAGGCAGGGAGGGAGGGAGGGAGGGAGGGAGGGAGGAAGGCAGGCAGGCAGGCAGGCAGGCAGGCAGGCAGGCAGGCAGGCAGGCAGGCAGGGAGGGAGGGAGGGAGGGAGGGAGGGAGGAAGGCAGGGAGGCAGGCAGGGAGGCAGGCAGGCAGGCAGGCAGGCAGGCAGGCAGGGAGGGAGGGAGGGAGGGAGGGAGGGAGGGAGGGAGGGAGGCAGGCAGGCAGGCAGGCAGGCAGGCAGGGAGGGAGGGAGGGAGGGAGGCAGACAGGGAGGCAGACAGGGAGGCAGGCAGGCAGGGAGGCAGGGAGGCAGGCAGGCAGGCAGGCAGGCAGGCAGGCAGGCAGGCAGGGAGGGAGGGAGGGAGGGAGGGAGGGAGGGAGGGAGGGAGGGAGGGAGGGAGGGAGGGAGGCAGGCAGGGAGGGAGGGAGGCAGGCAGGGAGAGAGGCAGGCAGGGAGGGAGGGAGGGAGGCAGGCAGGGAGGGAGGCAGGCAGGGAGGGAGGCAGGCAGGGAGGGAGGGAGGGAGGGAGGGAGGGAGGGAGGGAGGGAGGGAGGGGAGGGAGGGAGGGAGGGGAGGGAGGGAGGGAGGGAGGGAGGGAGGGAGGGGAGGGAGGGAGGGAGGGAGGGGAGGGAGGGAGGGAGGGAGGGAGGCAGGCAGGGAGGGAGGGAGGGAGGCAGGCAGGGAGGGAGGGAGGGAGGCAGGGAGGGAGGCAGGGAGGCAGGCAGGGAGGCAGGCAGGCAGGCAGGCAGGCAGGCAGGCAGGCAGAGAGGGAGGGAGGGAGGGAGGGAGGGAGGGAGGGAGGGAGGGAGGGAGGCAGGCAGGGAGGGAGGGAGGTTACCTGGTTGATGGGGTTCTGGGAGTTCTTCTACTCCCCAAGCCCGGCCCGAGGCCAGGCTTGACTTGTGAGAGTTTGGTCCACCAGGCTGTTGCTTGGAGCGGCCCGCAGGCCCACATACCCACCACAGCCCGGTTGGTCCGGCACTCCTTGGAGGAATAAATCTAGTTTCCTCTTGAAAATGTCCACGGTTGTTCCGGCAATATTTCTTATGCTTGCTGGGAGGACGTTGAACAACCGCGGACCTCTGATGTTTATACAGTGTTCTCTGATTGTGCCTATGGCACCTCTGCTCTTCACTGGTTCTATTCTACATTTTCTTCCATATCGTTTACTCCAGTACGTTGTTATTTTACTGTGTAGATTAGGTACTTGGCCCTCCAGTATCTTCCAGGTGTATATTATTTGATATCTCTCTCGTCTTCTTTCTAGTGAGTACATTTGGAGGGCTTTGAGACGATCCCAATAATTTAGGTGATTTATTGCATCTATGCGTGCCGTATATGTTCTCTGTATTCCCTCTATTTCAGCAATCTCTCCTGCTCTGAAGGGGGAAGTGAGTACTGAGCAGTACTCAAGACGGGACAACACAAGTGACTTGAAGAGTACAACCATTGTGATGGGATCCCTGGATTTGAAAGTTCTCGTAATCCATCCTATCATTTTTCTGGCTGTTGCAATATTTGCTTGGTTATGCTCCTTAAACGTTAGGTCGGGAGGGAGGGGAGGCAGGGAGGGAGGGGAGGCAGGGAGGGAGGGGAGGCAGGGAGGGAGGGGAGGGAGGGAGGCAGGGAGGGAGGGGAGGCAGGGAGGGAGGGAGGCAGGCAGCGAGGGAGGCAGGCAGCGAGGGAGGCAGGCAGCGAGGGAGGCAGGCAGCGAGGGAGGGAGGGAGGGAGGGAGGGAGGGAGGGAGGGAGGCAGGCAGGCAGGCAGGCAGGGAGGCAGGCAGGCAGGCAGGCAGGCAGGCAGGCAGGGAGGCAGGCAGGCAGGCAGGCAGGGAGGCAGGCAGGCAGGCAGGCAGGGAGGGAGGGAGGGAGGGAGGGAGGGAGGCAGGCAGGCAGGCAGGCAGGCAGGCAGGCAGGCAGGCAGGGAGGAAGGGAGGGAGGGAGGGAGGGAGGGAGGGAGGGAGGGAGGGAGGGAGGGAGGGAGGGAGGGAGGGAGGGAGGGAGGGAGGCAGGCAGAGCTTGGGAGAGAGGCAGAGATTGGGAGGAAGTAGGCAGGAAGGGAGGCGGGCAGGCAGAGCTTGTGAGGGAGAGGCAGGGAGGGAGGCAGGCACGGAGGGAGACTGGCACAGAGGGAGGCAGGCAGAGCTTGGGAGGGAGGCAGGGAAGGAGAGGATGGAGATGGATTGATGGAAGGATGGAGGGAGGGATGGAAGGATGGATGATTTGAGGGTGTGTGTGTGTGTGTGTGTGTGTGTATGGGCTGTAGGGGTGGGGGAGGTGTGTCGGTGGTGGTGAAGGGACTGACTCGGTGATGACCCTAACTCTGACCCAGTTAACTTTCTTTTACCTTGATTTGTTTCTTCAATTCTGGATGGGGGGGGAGGGAGGGAGGGAGGGAGGGAGGGAGGGAGGGAGAGGGAGGGAGGGAGGGAGGAAGGGGGAGAGGGAGGGAGGGAGGAAGGGGGGAGAGGGAGGGAGGGAGGGAGGGAGGGAGGGGGGGAGAGGGAGGGAGGAAGGGGGGGAGAGGGAGGGAGGGAGGGGGGGGGGAGAGGGAGGGAGGGAGGGAGGGAGGGGGGGGTGAGGGAGGGAGGGCTAGAAAGAGGGAGGGAAGGGGATGGAGAGGGAGGGATGGAGAGAGCGAGGGAGGGAGGGATGGAGAGAGGGAGGGAGGGATGGAGAGAGGGAGGGAGGGAGGGAGGGAGGGAGGGAGGGAGAGAGGGAGAGAGGGAGAGAGGGAGGGAGGGATGGAGAGGGGGAGGGAGGGATGGAGGGAGGGATGGAGGGAGGGATGGAGGGAGGGATGGAGAGAGGGATGGAGAGAGGGAGGGAGAGAGGGAGGGAGAGAGGGAGGGAGGGAGAGAGGGATGGAGAGAGGGAGGGAGGGATGGAGAGAGGGAGGGAGGGATGGAGAGAGGGAGGGAGGGCTGGAGAGAGGGAGGGAGGGCTGGAGAGAGGGAGGGAAGAAGGGAGGGATGGAGAGTGGGAGGGAGGGAGGGAGGGAGGGAGGGAGGGAGGGAGGGAGGGAGGGAGGGAGGGAGTGAGGGAGTGAGGGATGAAACACGCATGGTGCTGTGTGTACAGGGATTAGACCCGTCCACTCACGCTGGAGTTGTTCCACTAACATACAGTAATTTCTCAAAGAGCAGATGTCTATCATATTACAGTATATTTTCGGTTTTATTTAGTTTAGTTTAATTAGGATAATAAAAAGCTATTAAACACTGGTTTTAGAAATTATTTATTAATATGAAACTTTCAAAAGTCATGGGTCCCTGAACTATGACGACACAGACGAAAGTGAGTGAAACCTCACTGTAAAGTGAGGTTTACAGTATAGTATTTTCTTATCTGTCCACCCTCACTCATCTTGTTTCATCACAGAAAATGTCTATAAGGAGATTTTACCACATGTAGCTAGGTAATCACGCTTCAGCCTTTAAATTAATGTACAAAGATACGTGTGCCCCAAATCAGTGAACGAAAATCATGGAAACTCAGTTGTTCACTTGTGTGGATCACTGGCTGGTGTGTGTGGACCATTTTGGCTGGTGTTTGGTTCATATGGTTCACTTGTGTGATCCAACTGCTTATGAAGGAATTATTAATTGTAATCTGTGATAGAATGAGAAAGTTTTCCACCACTCTGTGAACTCTGTCCCAAAATCGTAAGCTTGTGGACCACTTGTGGTCCACATGTGTGGTCCACATGTGTGGTCCACTTGTGTGGTCCACTTGTGTGGTCCACTTGTGTGGTCCACTTGTGTGGTCCACTTGTGTGGTCCACTTGTGTGATCCAACTTGTCATATGAAAGAATTATTCATTGTAATCTGTGATAGAATGGGACTGTTTTCCACCAGTCTGTGAACTCTGTCTGGACATTGTAAGTAAATCCGAACATCCCTCGCTTCGGCGAACCATTGTTCGTCGAACCGGGTGAGTAAATTCGGCCTGAAAAGTGTGCGAACTAGCCGGAGATTCCTTGAATCAGGGTACGTTGAATCGAGGTTGTACTGTACTTGGAATTTGGTAGGATGTTGGAGTACATGATGTAACTTACATATTGCTACGGTGCCCTCTCCTATCTCTTTCGTTTGCCTGCTTTAAGAGTCATATCAGCTCTCCCTACTGATTCTCTGAGGTTCAGGGAGTCTATTGACATATGTGGCGACCAGACCGGCTGCCAGTTAAAGGAATGAAGTTACATTATAAGTTGTAAATAAAGGGAAATTGGCGCCCTGTTATAAAATGAAAGAGTATCCCCTAATGCAGATATGACCTTTTGGAAGGGACATTAGCCGATCACGGATTGGCGGACTTAGGTTGCAGGCGACAAATCAGGGCCCGCCATGACGTCACCGAGTGCCCTGGGCGGCGCCAACGTCAGAAGTGACCCGACCTTGGAAGCGACAGGACGCACCTCGGTCTGCTCTCCAGGATTAGAGGCTCTACAAGCCTTTCTTAGTGGATTGGTGCTGGCTATTGCAGCCCATCGGATATATTGGAGACCCCGCGCTTCTGGGAAGCAAAAGGAACCAAGTTTATTGAGCGAAAGAGGGCCAAACTTGGAAAATATTCGACGACGACGCAGGGCGGCGACGTTGGACGTTGAGGGTCAGAAAAGGTGTGGCGGGCAAGCCTAGCTGTGACCGGGTCACATCCACCGAGGGTCTTGGAGGGACGACACCGTGCCTAGGACAAGGAGCAACGCCTTGTGGAAGGGGCGAGTGTGGGAAAAATAGTGATTAGCTCAGCGCCCATCGATGAACCAGGATTGGGGCAGCTGAATCTCGGGGATTGGAACAGCGACGACGCGAAGGCTCCACGACCCCTGAGGACCTGTGGAACGTCCTGGATCGTCAAGGATCGACCCAAGGAAGCGTGGGAACCTCACACCATCGAGGGACAGGCGTCGTGAGCCAGGAATGTAAGGTAGATTATTTTCCCTCCCATTACCCCTTGTGTGAGTAGGCTAGTTAGGCCACAATATTTGCTTATGTATGTGGCAACAGAACTTTAATACTTTAGTAGTAGAATAGGCTGCAAGGCAGCTTGTGTCCAGGACTGTCAGAGGGGACAGTGTGTATGGATGGCAGGACAGTGAAGAAGAGGCGCCGACGTGGTGAAGAGGCCCTCCTGTGAGAGTGTGAGACTCCTGTCTTTCTGCCCAGTTGAAGGAGTGTTGGAGGTCGTGGAAGAAGAGGCTGACGATCTCCAGACTTAGTATCCATATTTCCATATTCATGTATTACTTGTGATTGTGTGTGTTCATGTAATTTGAATCAGTAAATTCGCACATTTTATCACTGTGTTTAAGTGTGCCTCCATTTATGATATTTCTCTATGAGCATACACGAAGGTTATCATAGTACCACCTAGGGAACACTACGTTCTCTATAGCAGTTCTTATTGCCTGGAGAGTGGTAAAGACAGCACAGACTTACATAAAAGTGTACCCTTAGCCATCTGATCAGTATCAGTGCCTGAATGGAGGCAACTATTAACGTGGTGGCTATAGAGAGGTAAAGCCAAACAGACTTCCTGGGAGAGTACCCTGGGCCAACAGTCTAGTAGCAGATCTGTGGGAGTAGCAATCTTCTGGCTACAAACAGTATATAATACACCCACTGAACTACATTGCTGGGGTGCAGATATAATAACCCAGCTGGCGACCTTGCTAAGAAGAAGATAGAGAAGACAGGCGGGAAAGGAGTTCCTGCAACCTTTTTGTCTGGCAGGCAGGACTCAGGGAGGTTATTGTTATGAGGTAAGCCTGAGTCTTCCTTCACTCCTCCACAGGTCTAGGCCGGAACTGTTAACAGCAGTTTCCCCGTGTTTGACTGAAGGGCTTCCAGGGTGAATCAGTGGCACCCCCTTTTGTGGTGGAAGCAAAGACCTGCGGAGGTGGGTATTGTTGGTCCTCTCTTGTGTGACCAAGGAGACTCCAGTGCATCCAGGGAGTCGGAGGGGCTGAGTATTTGGGCTTTTTGAACCCCTAGCAGCTAAGTGTTAGCAGAGCCCCGGCCCACCACCCCCCACGTGACAATAAGTAAAATTCTAGCCCTCGGTAATGCATGATATCCATACAGCGAGGTCAACAATGTGAAAAAATAAAATAAAAATTCTTACACGTTCAACAAAAAAACCAGTGTTGAATGTAATGAAATGCCATTTTCTGGGTGAGTCCCGGAGGCTCCCCGGAGCTATCCCAGGCTGATATGCTAATGTCAGACTTTGGCATCAGTCATGTGTATGGAGTTCTTAGGCCTACCGGGGACCACGGCCAGAACCGGGCCCTCTCAGAGAGGCAAGGGAAGCAATGGCCTATAGAAGCCCCCGTGTGGTTGGAAGCATTCTATGTCTGCCATCGACCGGAACAGGCAACTACAAAGTTAAGCGCCTCAAAACAAACCCCTATTCTGGTTAAAATTGCTACCAAAAGCGGAACTAGTGGATAGAACTCCCCAACCGAAAACAAGCAAACTAGTGTGACGTCACACACCACCGCGCCGCTGTCTGCGCAGCTCCCCCTCTCCCCGGGAGGGGGAAGGGGGAGCCCCAAACCCCCCACGCCGGCTACCCACACCTCAGTTCTTGAGGCTGGATGTCAAAAACGCGAAAAAACGCCGACCGGAGGGAGGGAGGGATGCCGGGGAGCCTCCGGGACTCGCCCAGAAAATGGCGTTTCATTACATTCAACGCTGGTTTTCTGGGAGGAGCCCCGTCGGCTCCCCGGAGCTAACTACCCACAGACGGAAAAAAGAGGGACTTACTTGGGAGGCGGTCGTCGCTCACTCCTCAACTCGAAGCCGAGACAACTGGCTTTAACCGCCGACCCAAAGCAACACACGCCCGACGGGGCCCTGGGACATTCACAAGGTAACGAGCAGCCAGGACCCTGTTCGACCACCAAAATCCCCGCGCCCGAATATCAGACCAAGACATATTCCCAAAGACGGCAGCAAGAGCCGCGAACGTATGAACGTCATGGGCACGGGGATAGACCGCAGGCTGGCTGGACTTAATAACCCTGCGGACGACCTGGGAGACCCAAACCCACGAACAGGGAAGAAGGGAAACCGGATCAACCCACAGCGCGTCCCTGGACACAGAAGCTGTGGCGCGCAAATAACGGCGAAGCGCCGCAACCGGACACAAAACATGATGCACCCCCAGCCTGACCAACCAAGCATCAACCACCCATTAACCCCTCTGGAACGCAGCAGTCTCATTCTTCGCCAGAAAAGAAGGAGACGGCTGCAAACGAACAAAACAATCACCACGACCAAAAGAGCAGAAACCCCTGCGCCGGAGGAGAGCATGAAGCTCCCCTACCCGACCCCCAGAGGCCAAAGCCAACAAGAAAAGTGCCTTGGAAAAACAATCCTTGACCGAAGGGGCCACAACGAAACGAGGAGACGAAAGGAAAGCGAGCACTCTGTCCAAAGACCAGGACAGCTCAGGCGACGCATGAGCAGGTCGGAGGTGAAACAATGCACGAGACAGCTTGCGAAACGGCACAAACGTAACATCGATACAGAAAGCAAGCTGAAGCGGCTCCGCACGATACGAAGTGACAGGGTTAGGCATAAGATGACGGTCCTGAAACAACCACGAGAGGAAGGACAAGACCACCCGAACAGACAAGGAACTAACACGACGAAGACGCAAAAAGAAACGGAAGGACCGCCAGGAAACTTCATACTGCCGCCGAGAAGAAGCCCTCAGGTGGGACACCAACAAGGAGGCCACCTGATCACCTTAGAGATGATGATGGACTCGAGTCAAAAAAACCATATGCGAAGACTCGAGGAGAAGATCGAACCAGCCACGTGACGTACCGGCCCGATCTGCTGAAAGAGGCGGAGCCGCAGGAAAACCCTCGGGTTCGGACACCGAGCAACCAGCGCCTGAAACCAAGGCTGGGCCGGCCACCAAGGGGCCAGAAGGACAACTCTCCCCTGGTAAGTCTCTAAGCGAGTCAGGACCTGGAGCAACAGCAGAACCGGGGGAAAGAGGTACAGGAACCCCCACCTCGACCAGTCTAGCCGAAAGGCATTGACCCCGACGGCCTCGCAATCAGGGAAGGGCGCCGCATAAATGGGAAGACGCCGCGACCAGGCCGACGCGAAGAGGTCCACCTCAGGGCGCCCGAACGTCTGGCAAAGCCAATGGACGGACTCGTCGTCGACCGTCCACTCCGTGGAGAGGGGAACGAAGCGAGACAGGGCGTCGACCAAGACGTTGGACACGCCCCGTACGTGAACCGCCAGGAGAGCCAAACCCCGGGAACTCAGCAGACGAGTCACCCGAAGCGACCAACCCCAAAGAGACAAGGACCGCATCGAACCCCCGCGGTTCAGGCAATGAACCACCGGAGAGCAGTTCGAATGGAGCCGAATTGTCGATCCGCGGGCCACACGTATCCTCCCCAGAGCAAACCACACTGCCGCGAACTCCTGCACCGTGCTGTAAGCTTGACGGAAGGACGGATCCCAACGCCCCTGGCCGGCCTAGTGAGCACTGGTCACAAAACCCCAGCCGAGAGACGACGCATCCGTGTACAGATTGAGCGAGGGCTCGGCTAGGCGCCAAGGCACTGAACCCCGAAAAACCCGAAGAGGAAGCCTGTGACGTAGCAACCGACACAAGGCCCCCGGGGGTCGAAGGAACCAGAACAGCCGTCGAAGCAAACCCAACCCTGCGGGTAGACCACCATCGCGAAGTTCAGGCTCCCGCACAGCCCCTCGAGCAACTGCCAGGTGACCCGAGGGCCCTCCAAAAACAGACGAAGGCGGGACCGCAGCCGCAGGAGAGACTCCGGAGGGAGAGATAAGGAGGCGGTTCGAGAGTCCCAAACGAGACCCAGCCAAGTCCGAACCTGAGAGGGAACCAGATGGGACTTCCTCCACTTCACCAAGAACCCGAACTCGGCGAGCTGGGAAAGAACCAAATCCCAGGCTAGCAAGCAAGCTGACTGGCTGGGAGCCCAAACCAGCCAGTCGTCGAGGTAGGCCAACACCCGAACACCTAGGAGACGCAAACGAGCCACCACAACCCGTGTAAGGCACGTGAACACGCGAGGTGCCAGGTTCAACCCGAAAGGGAGACAACGAAAGCGGTAACTCAGACGCCCCACAACAAAACCGAGCCAGTCCCCGAACCGTGGATGAATCGGGACATGCCAATAAGCATCCCGGAGGTCCAGGGACACCATCCAAGCTCCCGGCTCCAAGAGGAGCCGAACCTGAGACAGCGTAGTCATCCGAAAGGAGGGGCAATGAACCCAGGGGTTCAGACGGGACAAGTCCAGAATGAACCGCAGGTCCATGCAGTCCCGTTTCGGAATCGGAAACAGACGGGAAACCCATCTGAGGGACGACGTCGTTTCGACGACGCCCAAGCGTACCCACTCCAAGACGACTCGACAGAGCGCAGAGGAAGAAACCTGCCCTGCCAGCCCCAACCCCCCAAAGAGAGGAGGGGCCACCCAACGCCACCGCAGGCCGCGAGACACGACCCGAAGGGCCCACGAATCGTGGGACCAGGCGCGGGCGAACAGTGCAAGCCGCCCCCCCATCGCCCCGTCAAGGGGGCAAACCGCGAAAGGGCCGGCGACCCTTACGAGACCCAGAACCCCGCACAGCGCGAACACCGCGCCGACCAGACGAGGGAGGGTCCGCAGGAGGAGCCAACCCCGAACCTGACACCAGAGGCCTACCACGACGAGAGGAACCCCGAGCCCTGGCACGACCTTTCCGGGAAGACCCACCCCGGGACCCCCGGAAAACCAACAAGTCCAACATCGGACGACAAGTCGCCGATGCAGCCTGAATAAACTGCGCCACGGCCGACTCCTCAAACAGAAGAGGACAAAAAGGTGAAGAACGCCTAAGAGCCAGAGCCCAGGCAGATTCCACGGAGGAACCCAGCACCGCCTGCCGACACGCGAGACGGGAAGCATAAAACAGGGAAACCACATCCCGCAAAATCCGCTTGAACAGCTTCTACAAGGCAGCCGACGAACGCGCAGCCGAGGACAAGGTGCCAGACCCCGGGACGGACCCAAGCGTCCTCACATCCTCCACGAGCCAATCCGAAGACAGCTCTAGGAGGGAAAAGAACCGCAAGGTCGAAGCCAACAGGCCCGAGTGCCCAAGTCCTCCGCAACGAGTGCCGCCGAAAGGGAAGAAACCTGCACATGAGCTGAATAACGCCCACATTGCGGGGAAGGGCAGGGGCAAACAAGCCCTCATTCAGGTTATCTTGAGATGATTTCGGGGCTTTAATGTCCCCGCGGCCCGGTCCTCGACCAGGTCTCCACCCCCAGGAAGCAGCCCGTGACAGCTGACTAACTCCCAGGTACCTATTTACTGCTAGGTAACAGGGGCATTTAGGGTGAAAGAAATTTTGCCCATTTGTTTCTGCCTCGTGCGGGAATCGAACCCGCGCCACAGAATTACGAGTCCTGCGCGCTATCCACCAGGCTACGAGGCCCCTAAGGTACTCAGGTACTCAAGCTCGCCCCCCAGGAAAACCTGAAGCACCGTGGAAGCTTCTCGCCACTCCAGCGTGCGAGAACGACAGAAGGAATGCCAGGAATCCAGAACAAACAAGGGGCAGTATGCTAGCCAGGACGACTCCGGAACCTCGTAACGGAGCCAGAAAGGTAACGAAGTCCCAAACCTGAATGCAGACGGATCCATTTCCGAGGCATAATCCGGGTCACGCAGGAGGTAAGCTGCAAAGGCCGTTCGCACCACACCAGGTTGGATGCGATAAGCCGAAAACCTCCGGAAGGACGGAATCGACGTACCCGGGGGAACACTGAACAGAACCCGAGGAGGGGCCGACACCAAATCCAACTCGTACGCAGAGGGGGGTAAGAAAACCCCACTCCTTGTAGCAAAAAGCCCCGCTCAGAGGAAAGAAAAACCAAGGCGGGGTCCAGCGGGGCCCAAGGCCCCCAAGTCAGCCCCTCCCCAGTCCTTCACCACAGGACCCGAGGCCGAGTCCTCTCCCCAAGCCCCGACCCCACAAGACAAGGACGGAGCAGCCGGAAAAGCTGGAGGAAGGGGGGCCCACTGGTCAGACCCAGAAGCTTCGGCCGGGAGACAAGACTCGAATGCCTCTGCCGCCCCCCCCCCCCCCGGAAGGGGCACCCCCCGAAGCTGCCCGAGTCTCGAGATCAAGTAATCCCTGCTCCGACCCCGAAACCCTCAGACGCTTTGGGGCCGGAAGCAGCGGGTGGGGGGGACCCAAACGAACAGAAGGGGAAGGACGAGGAGGTGCGGACTGAACCAGGATCGAAGCGACCCCCACCCCCAAATCTGGGTCTAGAAAAGCAAAGCCGGGCAGCCCCGGGGCATCCGGGTGAGCAACCAACCGAGCGCGTTGCAACAGACGAAACCTAGACGGCAACGCGCGCGCTGCCTGTACCCGAGTAGAATCATCAGAGGATTAGGTAAATTGAGTCACAAGCAAGCAGCAACACTCACAGGACTCGGGGTCGAAAGTATCACCGACCCAACAGGCAGCGTGGCAGAGGCAAAAACAATGAGGGTCACCCTGAGACAAGGGGACCGAGCAACCCTCAAACTCGCACACAGTGAGTGGGGACTTCGGGGTCACATCCATCAAACCCACCCGCCCCCTAGGGGATTCCCAGGGTCCTGAGCGTTTACTTTAAGAGGACTCGCGCTCAGGTAGTCCCAGGCAGGGTGCTGCAAACCGGTGCCCAAAACTACCAAGCAAACTTCTATAGCTGAACCCCAGGGACGTGTACACTCACGGGGACCTAGCAGGGGGCGCCACCGAGGAGAACAGTGGAAGGGCAAAAACAAACTGAATAAAATGACAGAACCCCCTACCAGGCAAAAACAAAAAGAAAAACAAAACCCCGCAAGAGGACAGCGAACCCCAAGGAACAGAGCCGGCCGCGATGTCAGGAAATACAAGCCGAGCAGCACCCTGCGCCCTACCAGTGCAAACTGCCTCTTACCTGCCGGTAACAAGGGAGAACAGAACACCCAAGAGCCCAACAGGCGGCCGAAAAACCGAAAGGTAAAACGGACCAGCAGAGGCAGACCCCGAGGAGCCTGTGGAAGGTGGCCCCAAGCCCCAAGGGCAGTACTTACAGGGCACCTAGGGAAGGCAGCCCTAGGCGCATGCAGCCCGAGTACTGAAGGTAACTCCTGGCTCTCGCACCCACAAAACCAACACCACACGCAAAGCACAGTGCAGTAGTGACACCGGAGCCAGAGCACACGACCATCGCCTATAGCATCAGCCTCAAGAACTGAGGTGTGGGTAGCTGGCGTGGGGGTTCTGGGGCTCCCCCTTCCCCCTCCCGGGGAGGGGGGAGCTGCGCAGACAGTGGCGCGGCGGTGTGTGACGTCACACTAGTTTGCTTGTTTTCGGTTGGGGAGTTTTTTTTTTTTTGAGATATATACAAGAGTTGTTACATTCTTGTACAGCCACTAGTACGCATAGCATTTCGGGCAAGTCCTTAATCCTATGGTCCCTGGAATACGATCCCCTGCCGCGAAGAATCGTTTTTTCATCCAAGTACACATTTTACTGTTGCGTTAAACAGAGGCTACAGATAAGGAATTGCGCCCAGTAAATCCTCCCCGGCCAGGATACGAACCCATGACATAGCGCTCGCGGAACGCCAGGCGAGTGTCTTACCACTACGCCACGGAGACTTCTATCCACTAGTTCGGCTTTTGGTAGCAATTTTAACCAGAATAGGGGTTTGTTTTGAGGCGTTTACCTTTCTGGTTGCCTGTTCCGGTCGATGGCAGACATAGAATGCTTCCAACCACACGGGGGCTTCTATAGGCCATTGCTCCCCTTGCCTCTCTGAGGGGGGCCCGGTTCTGGCCGTGGTCCCCAGTAGGCCTAAGAACTCCATACACATGACTGATGCCAAAGTCTGACAAAGCATATCAGCCTGGGATAGCTCCGGGGAGCCGACGGGGCTTCCCCCAGAAAAAGTTCGTATCTTTGTTTCTAATTGTGCTAGAACCTTCATGTTGGGCTGTTTTGTAGCTAAGAAAACAGTTTTAATTGAAAATAGTTTTGCATTAAATATTGACTTTTTTTCATTTCAAGATCACATGACATAATCTTTGACCTTGAATGTGTGAAAAGTGTTTCTTTAATTTTGTGGGAAAAAATGTTATAAAGATAAATGCATTCCCCACAATGAAAATGTGGAGAATTTTCCAAATTTGAAAAATTCTCCACAGTGAAAGTTTCCACATTGAAACTTGGTATAAGTTTCACTGTGGGATGGCTTTGGGAATAGGAGTTAAAAAAAAAATATATAAGTATAGGTGTGTAGTAGTTAACCACTTCTTGCACCAAAGATGCATCAGGTAAGTTTACACTTGTATTATAATATCTATGTGTACTCAGCAGGGGGTGCCAATTTAGCTCTTTTTGAGGTAACTTTAGCCCTTTTTTTGATACATTAGTTCAAGTTGTTTCACAACCAGCTTCTACTTCATAATCAAAGTCTCTGCTCAGTTATTGAAACTGACATCAAAACTGACTTGTGGATGATAGTTTTGAGTGTTGAGAGTCAGACTAAGCTTCAATTTTTTATTTTTAGCTTTTTATTTTAGCTCAAAATGCTAACAGATTTAGCTCTTCCTAAAGACTTTCATTTGACAATAGATAAGTATATACAGACAGTACTGCAACCCATTTCATAAAGAGCACAATAACAGTAGAAAACAATTAAGGAAGGTGGTACCATGGATGACAGGAAAACTACCATGTGTAAATAGTGATGACATAATATATGACAACTGCAGGAAAAAATTAAAAGGGATTCTGTTAGGAAGACTCAAGCACATTAGTTAATGTGCTTAGTAGGTAGTAGGCATCCATCAGTCTCGGGAGACTATGGAGTTGCGCTCTGGTTGTCGGTCTGGAGTGGCCTCACCAGTGCGCAAAGCCAGGGTAGGTTGATTCGGGGGAGAAGCTGTTACCCAGGCAGCAGGTCCTCCCTCTCCACGGCGCTGAAAGTCTCCAATGGAAAGGCATACGCCAATAGTATGCCTATAATGTGTGCTTAGTACACCACAAAGTTGATTTTGGAATTTCAACCAAATGGCATTTTGCCACATCTCATGTCTAAAACTTACATGATGCACTTAGTGGAACTGTAAAGAGGCTAGTAGGTAAGGAGTTAAGTGTACAATGTATCTATACTGATCAAAGTATGACTCCAATACAGTTGTTCAACTGAGCAAAAGACAATATCAAGAACATGAACTTTGTGTGTGTGTCAACAAGTAGTAATGGAGACTGAGAAGTTGCTACACAGATAACGTGAAGAAGCTAGGCCAGTACATGGACTTTAAACATTTCAGACTTTCATACCAGGAACAAGAAAAGAATTAATAATAGATTTTCTACAGAAACAACTAGTAAAGTGTAGCAAATAAATATCTGACATGAAACTTTGTCTTTGGAAGAAATAAAAGGTTTTGTGACGCATCTATAATGATGTCGGAGCCAGTCGCCAGTCGGCCGAGCAGACAGCACACTGGACTTGTGATCCTGTGGTCCCGGGTTCGATTCCGGGCGCCGGCAAGAAACAATGGGCAGTGTTTCTTTCACCCTATGCCCCTGTTACCTAGCAGTATAATAGGTACCTGGGTGTTAATCAGCTGTCAGGGGCTGCTTCCTGGGGGTGGAGGCCTGGTCGAGGACCGGGCCGCAGGGACACTAAATCATCTCAAGATAACCTCAAGAAGGAAGACGAGTTGCCCAACGCCACCGTAGGTCGGATGACACGATCAAAAAGGCCCACAAATCATGGGACCAAGCGTGGGCAAACAGAGCGAGCCTCCCCCACATCGCCCCGTCAATGGGGCAAACCACGAAAGGGCCGACGCCCCTTACGAGAACCCAACTGTCGAACAGGGCGATCACTGCGCCGACCGGACAACGCTGGCCCCGAAGGGAACAACGGCTCAGAATCTGGCACCAATGGCACACCTCGACCAGCGGAACCCGGAACCCTGGCACAACCCCTCCGAAACTGCTGAGAACGACTGCTTCCAAAAATCAACAAGTCCGCTATAGGACGACTACTAGACGAAGCCGCGTGCAGAAACTGAGATCGCAGTCTCAGCAAACAGCAATGGACAAAACAGAGACGAAAACCTAAGAGCCAGGGCCCAAGCGGATTGCAAAGAGAGGGCGAGCACCGCCTGCCGGCACGCGAGGCGAGAAGCAAAAAAACAGAGACACCGCTTCCTTCTGGATGGGCGCAAAGAGCTTCAACAGTGCAGCCGACTCCCTAGCTGCAGAAGTCAGCACCCCAGACGAAGGCCCTTCACTCAACACTCCTACATCCTCCTCAAGCCAAGCAGAAGACAAATCGAGAAGGGAAAAGAAACGCAAGACCGAAGCCAAATGCCCACGGGTGCACGACTCCTCCGCAACCAATGAAGTCGAAAGCTGAGAAACATGCACGTGAAGCTGGAAAGAGCCAACATCCCGAGAGAGCACGGGAGTGAACAAGCACGCATTAAGGTGCTCAAACTCGCCCCCCAGGTAAACCTGCATAAAAGTAGAAGTTTCCCGCCAATCAAGCGTGCGGGTCCGACAGAACCCATGCGACACCCCCAACGAAAAGAAAGGGCAGTCTGCCAGCCAGGAAGACTCCAGAACCTCCAAACACACCCAAAAATGGGAAGAAGAACCGAACTCAAACGAGGACGGATTCATTGCAGAGGCATAACCCGGGTCTCGCAAGAGGTATGCAGCAAGAGCTTCCCGAGCCACCTTCGCAGAGATACGGGAAGTAGAAAACCTCTGGAAAGACGGATCCAAGGTACCCAAAGGCGCACGGAACCGAACCCAAATCATACTCGCACGGGGAAGTGGGGTAAGAAAATCCCTCCCCCTGCAACAATAAGCCCCGAGAGTAAGGCAAAAGCACCCAAGCAGGGTCAAAGGGGGCCCAAGGCCCCCAGGTTGACTCCTTCCCAGCCCCAGGATCCCCCACATTGAGACCCGGGGCAGAGCTGTCCTCCAAACCCTCTACCCCTGAAGAAAAGGCAGAGCCCAAGGGAAAGGCAGACAAGAAGGGGGTCTGCTGGTGGGACCCCGAAGCCTCAGCAGGAGGAACCGGCTCAAATGCCTTTATCCCCGACCCGGAAGGGGCAGCCCCCGAGGCAGCACGAGTCTCATTACCAACTAAACCCTGTGCCGAGGCCGAAACTCTCAGACGTTTTGGAGCCGGACACAGGGGAAAAGGTGCAGGAAGAACCACAGGGGAAGGACCAGGGGGCACTGCAGGAGCCAAAGCCAGAGCGACTAACACCCCCAGGTCGGGGTCCCTAAAACCAAAATGGGGCAGCCTCAGGGCATCTGGGTGGAAAACCAACCTAGTGCGTTGCAATAACCTAAACCTAACATGCAATGCTGATGCTGCCTGTACCCTAACAGGAATATCCTCAGAGTAAAACTGGAGCACAAGCAGAGAACATGACTCGCAAGACTTCGGGTCAAAAGTGTCATTAACCCAACAGGCAGCATGACGGAGGCAAAACAGGTGACTGTCACCCTGAGACAAGGGTACACTGCAACCTTCAAACCCGCACAAGGCAGGTTGGAACTCGGGAGACGCATCCATGGGTCCCCGAGCCCCAACAGATGTTTCCAGGGCCCTTAGGTTAGCAACTACGGGACTCCCGGGCAAGGTGTTGCTAACCGGTTAAGAAACCCAAACAAAACAAGGGGTAAATGATAATACAGTATCCACTCAATTTAACGGTCTATATGGGGCTGTACCCTGGTCGTTATTTCCAGAGCTCCATTATTTTTGAAGTTAACTCGGGACGGGTAATTTTTCAAGTAACATTCAGGTAGGATATATTTTATACTGTATAATTAAAATTAAATAAAGTTCATTGTGTAATTGCATTCCAATTTAGTGCCACACCGACGAATACGCCAGCTGGTGGCTGCTGCAAGGATGATGTGTGAACACGGTCTGATCAAGTTCAGATGGGTGGGAAAAAAACAGCGTTGAATGTAATGAAAGGCCATTTTCTGGGTGAGACCCGGAGGCTCCCCGGAGCTTTACCGGCTGATATGCTAATGTCAGACTTTGGCATCAGTCATGTGTATGGAGTTCTAGGGCCTACCGGGGACCACGAGCCAGAACCTGGCCCCCTCAGAGAGGCAAGGGGAGCAATGGCCTATAGAAACCCCCGTGTGGTTGGAAGCATTCTATGTCTGCCATCGACCGGGTCAAGCATCCAGAAAGGTAAGCATTCCAAAACAAACCCCTATTCTGGTGAAAATTGGTACCTAAGCCGAACTAGTGGATAGAACTCTTCAACAGAAAACAAGGAAACTAGTATGACGTCATACGTCACCGCGCCGCTGTCTGCGCAGCTCCCCCTCCCCAGGAGGGGGAAGGGGGAGCCCCAGACCTCCCACGCCGGCTATCCACCCATCAGTTCTGAGGCTGGATGTCAAAACACGCGAAAAACGCCAACCGGAGGGAGGGAGGGTTGCCGGGGAGCCTCCGGGTCTCACCCAGAAAATGGCGTTTCATTACATTCAACGCTGGTTTTCTGGGGGGAGCCCCGTCGGCTCCCCGGAGCTAACTACCCACAGAGGAAGGTCAAAGGGACAAAACCGGGAGGCGGACACCACGCACCCCCCAAGGAGGCGAGACAACTGGCAGCAAATGCCAACCCAAGGCGCCACAGCCCCGAAAATCCCGGGAACAACACGAGAACCACGAGCAGCAAGGCCCCTGCACGAACACCAAAATCCATGCCCGAAAGACTGCAAGGCCACGTCGCCCAGACGGCAGCGAGAGCAGCGAAGCCACGAACGCCACAGGCATGAGGGTAGAACACAGGCAGCTTAGCCGCAAGAACACGGCTGACCACCCGGGACACCATCACCCGCGAACCGGGAAGAACAGAACCGGATCAACGCAAAACGCGCTCCGGACCCAAACGCCGTGGCACGCAAACAACAGCGGAGGGCCGCCACTGAACACACAAACGACACCCCCGGCCCGACCAACGAAGCACCAACAAACCCTGGACCCCCTCCAGAATGCAGCAGCCCCACCCCGCGCCAGAAAAGATGGAGACTGCTGCCATCAAACAACCAAAACGCTAAAACCGAAGGAGCAAGAAAACTCAGCGAACCGACCCCCAGAGGCAAAGGCCCAAAGGAAAGAGCCGACGAAAAAACACACCGGAACCGAAGGGGCACTACCAACCGAGGAGAAGACAGAGCACGCTGACCAGAGACCAGGATGGTGCAAGCGGCGCACGAACAGGCCGGAGGTGAAACGACGCACAAGACAGCTGACTAACGGTGCAGAAGCAACACCAAGACCGAAAGCAAGCTGAAGCGGCTCCGCCTGCGCCGCACGAAAAGAGGCGACAGTATGTGGCAAGACGACGGCCCCCAACCCCCACTAGAAAACCAAGCCGAGAGTAAACCAAGCCAACAAGAGTAACCACCTAAGAAGGGACAGGAAAAGGAAGGACCGCCAAAATACCCCATACTGCCGCCAAGAGAAGCACGCAGGTGGGACACCTACCACGAAGCCACCCGACCACCAACCGGAGGCAAGACCACAAGGCAGAACATAAGCAGCCCTGACAAGGCCCCCCCGAGCCCAGGAAAAAGGCGGAGCCGCGAGAAGATCTCGGGCGCGACCACCGAAACCCAGGCGGCACAAGGAGATGGAACGTCTGCCGAACAGAAAAACTCCCCAAAGCATGCAAGCCCGCCAGGAGTTCAGAAACGACGGGTCCGACGCGAGACATCGCAAGAACCCCCCCCCCCCAAAAAAAAAAAAAAAAAAAACGGCAGGGCAGGAAAACCAAAGAAGGCGGAAGGGTCGCCGCCAGAACAGGACCCGAACCAAGGGGCACGAACAACAGCAATAGACCGAGACAAAGAAGCACATCACAGGACACAGGCTGACCAACGCCTAAGAATACACGCAGAACATCCCTGCTGCAGAGGAGGCAGGAAGAAAGCAGAAGCACAAAAAACCTCAGGAGAACAACCAGGGGTGGACAATCAGGCAGGGACAAAAACCGCACGCAATCCCCAGGCACAAAACGGCAACAAAGTGCCACTCCACAACCGGACACAGGAACAAGGACACGCCACCGTGAAACACGGTACCAATGCACACGTGCAGCAGCAGCAGCAACTTGTAAATAGCAACTCCCCTCTGCAAAGGCAGAGAACGGAGCAGGCAGACCCCAGACAGGGCCAACGGAGACACGACAAAAACCTTGCAGGCCCAGAAACCTGCACCAGGCGACCGACGGCGGAGAAACCCCGCTCGATACCTGCTGGATGAGGTACTGGGAGCTCTTTTACACCTGAAGCCCGGTGTAAAAGGCAGGCAGGTGAAACCTGGTGGAAACCTGCCTGGTGAAACCTTCACCAGGCAGCTGCTAGGAGCAGTCCACCGGCCCACATACCCCCACAACCAGGACGGGCCGGAACTGCCATACGAAAACAGGCCAGTGCGCCCTGGAAGTCCACGGACGAACCAGCAAGAAGGCTTATGCTCGCAAGTAGGTCGTGTAACAAGCACAGACCACTGATGGTAATACAGTGTCCCCCAAAAGTGCAAATAGCACCACTGCACTCCACTGGTACTATCCCGCAAGTTCTACCAGATAGGCGGGACCCAAGAGCCAGAGCTCAAATCCTGCAAGCACAGCCAGGAGCCTCACCAGGTGAGTACAGAACCAACCCTACAACCCCCACACCTCACAACATTAAAAAGGGAGGGTCCCCTGAATGACACCAGCATGGGTTGGACATGCACATGAGGGGGGACAGGAAGGGGTGATAAGGGACAGTCACTGGTGTGCGAACGGTCTCAGTCGTACAAAATATACCTAAATAAAGACAGGTATAGAAACACCGCCGCATCCAGCGCCCGGCCAAAAGACGCCAGACTGCAGAAACTCGCCTGGCGAATGGTGGCACGAACTTGACACGACTCAACCGTGCCCAGAAGAACTTGAGAGCACCGCCAGGTGAAGACGCCAGAGCCGGACCCGCAGGAGAACAGGGAGAGGCGAAGGAGGCGGTCCACACCCATGACACAGGGAAAACCGCGGTGTCCTCCCCACAACAGGGAACCAGGACACCCCCGGCGCGAAGGGGCACATACCGCAGCCAGGGAGAAGAACGAGAGGCGAAGCACTGTAGCAAAAAAGGGCGCAAAACCCCAGCACTGAAACACCGCCCAGACCAAAACAAACTCCACGGCGCATGCGCATAACACGCTGGCCGAACCGCACACCCTCCCTGCGGGAAGGCGCCAGCCAGGACTACTGCACGAGAAAAGGAGCCAAAAGAGGAAGCAGGAACAAGAAAACCGGCCAAAGAAGCAAAGAGCCCAAAAAGGAATCCAACCGGGCGACAAGTAGCCCAACCGGGCGACAAGTAGCCCAACCGGGCGACAAGTAGCCCAACCGGGCGACAAGTAGCCCAACCGGGCGACAAGTAGCCCAACCGGGCGACAAGTAGCCCAACCGGGCGACAAGTAGCCCAACAGGGCGACAAGTACGAGGAGCCGACAGACGTTCCAATAATGCGGGAAGTAGCGAAAAACCTTCCCGTACCCTCGAGAACACAGAAGCCAACACTAGTCCCGAAGGCACACGAAGGCGCAGGCGCACCCGAGATCAGAAGTCACGCAGAACCCCATCGAACGGGGAAACATGACAAAAACACCGTCCCAAAAAGGGGGGGAGAGGAAACATCCACCCACAGGACGGAACCAACCGACTCAAAGGCCAAGGAACCGAGCCCGGGGAGGGGCCGACGTCCAACAGCACGTACGGCGAGTGGGGAGGAAAGACCCCACTCCGCGTAACCACAAGCCCCGCCTAGAGGGGGATAAAAACCCCCACAGGGTCTAACGGGGCCAAGGCCCCCCCAAGTCAGCCCCTCCCCAGCCCCGGGAACCTACACGACAGGCCCCGGGGCCGAGCCGTTCCCCCAAAGCCCCGGCCGTACCAGAAAACCGGGGCAGCCGTGAAAACACTAAGGAAGGGAGCCCACTGGCAGACTCATACAACACGGCTGGAGGAACAGGCCCAAATGCCCCCGTCACTACCCCGGAAGGGGAATTCCCCGAGACTGCCCGAGTCTCAACACCACCAAAAACCCCGCCCCGAACCTACAGACCGTAAGGAACCGGATGCAGGCAGGAAGGGTGAACCAGGGGAAAAGACAAGGGGGCGTGGATGGAACCGAAGCAACCAACACCCCCAAGTCCCAAAACAAACTACAACGGGGCAGCCCCGGGGCTCCCGGGGAGGAAACCACGAGAACGTTGCCACCACCAAGGCTCAAGTGCAACGCCCCTGCTGCCCGCACCCGCTGTGTTAGCACAACTGGGTAACCGAGCCACAACGAGCAACCAAACTCGCAGGACTCCGGGTCGAAGGTGTCACCGACCCCACAGGCAGCAGACGGAGGCAAAACAGAGAGTCACCCAGAGACAAAAGGTGAGAGCAACCCTCAAACTCGCTGGAAGCGAGGGGGGGGGCTCTGGGGTCACATCCATCGGACCCGCGCGCCCCCAGGGGTTTCCCAGGGTCCCGAGCGTTTACTTTAAGAGGACTCGCGCTCAGGTAGTCCCAGGCAGGGTACTGCTAACCGGCACCCAAAGCTACCAAACAACTTTCTAAGAGCTGAACCCCCGGGACGTGTACACTCACGGGGACCTAGCAGGGGGCACCACCAGAAAATACTCAGAACACAAGGGACACAAGGGGCAAGAACGAAGGCAGACCCCCCCACCAGGTAGATAAACAAAAAGAAAAAGAAAACCCCACAAGAGGACAGCGTACCCAAGCGGAACAGAGCCGGCCGCTATGATTGGTAAAGACAAGCTGCACAGTACCCCGCGCCCCACCAGTGCAAACACTGCCCCTTACTCTAAGGCGAACAAGGGAGACAGAACCCCCGAGCACACAAAGAGCGGCCGAAAACCAAGCAGTAAACGGCCAAGCAGGGGCAGGACCCAAGGAACTTGTGGAAGGTGGCCCCAAGCCCCAAGGGCAGTACTTACAGGGCACCTAGGGAAGGGAACCCTAGGCACATGCAGCCCGAGTACTGAAGAATCACTCCCGGCTCACGCACCACCTAGAAAACAGACACCACACTCTAGGTACAGTGCTGAAACAACCACTGGAGCCGGAGCACATAACCATTGCCTACAGCATCAGCCGAAGAACTGATGGGTGGATAGCCGGCGTGGGAGGTCTGGGGCTCCCCCTTCCCCCTCCTGGGGAGGGGGGAGCTGCGCAGACAGCGGCGCGGTGACGTATGACGTCATACTAGTTTCCTTGCTTTCTGTTGAAGAGTTCTATCCACTAGTTCGGCTTAGGTAGCAATTTTCACCAGAATAGGGGTTTGTTTTGGAATGCTTACCTTTCTGGATGCTTGACCCGGTCGATGGCAGACATAGAATGCTTCCAACCACACGGGGGTTTCTATAGGCCATTGCTCCCCTTGCCTCTCTGAGGGGGCCAGGTTCTGGCTCGTGGTCCCCGGTAGGCCCTAGAACTCCATACACATGACTGATGCCAAAGTCTGACATTAGCATATCAGCCGGTAAAGCTCCGAGGAGCCGACGGGGCTCCCCCCAGAAAATTGGTTCATTCCTTTGTATTGTGAAATATTTCATGTATCAATCAGTGATTGTTAATATTTTCTCAATCAAATTTTAGAGATGTGTTTTGTTTTACCCTGAACAGTGCAAGTGATGTATTTTTAAAGTTACGACACAGGCTGTGGCAGCCATGCCATACACTGGCAATCGAGCCTTGTCACTGAGAGCTAGCCAAGACGAAATATTCTGAGCTCACCTTTTCTCTGATAATGATAGAATATACATTTGTAGAGATTAATATGTAGCTTTTGTTGAAAGAAAACAAACAATTAATATGTTGTAATACTATAATAAAATTGGTAAATTGACTTACTTTTAATGAAGCTGAAGATTACGTCATCCTCTGCAGCGCTTGTTTTATATTGTTCAGGACTGTATACAGGGTACATACAGTATCTACACTTATTTTCAGGCATTCACTTCACACAACAGCTAGCCTAACTACTAATTCACATGCGTTCTAATTCTAATTCACAATTGAAAATTATTTCTACTGTATATTTACACTATACAGTGTCTTTTTGTCAAGGCTTAAATAATCATTAACACTTACAATACTGTACTCTATCAACACTTTTTACACTAATTTATATGCCTTTCAATCATAATTTATATCGTTAGTGGAGGCTATCTTGAGGTTATCTTGAGATGATTTCGGGGCTTTAGTGTCCCCGCGGCCCGGTCCTCGACCAGGCCTCCACCCCCAGGAAGCAGCCCGTGACAGCTGACTAACACCCAGGTACCCATTTGCTGCTAGGTAACGGGCATAGGGTGAAAGAAACTCTGCCCATTGTTTCTCGCCGGCGCCTGGGATCGAACCCAGGACCACAGGATCACAAGTCCAGCGTGCTGTCCACTCGGCCGATCGGATCCCTACACGACTAAGGCTACACAAGACTACCCTACAAAGGCTACACGACTTTTGATGGGAATTCAGCATTGGCGGATGCAACATGACTTGCAGAGCATTTGTTGCCGGCGGATGCTCCATAACTTGTCGATGGGAATTCAGCATCGGCGGGTGCAGCATATCTTGCAGAGCATTCGTTGCCGGCGGAGGCTACACGACTTGTTGATGGGAATTCAGCACTGGCGGGTGCAGCATAGCTTGCAGAGTATCCAGAGCTTGCAGAGTTGCCGGCGAAGGTTGCACAACTTACCGATGGGAATTCAGCATCGGCGGGTGCAGCATAGCTTGCAGAGCATTCGTTGTCAGAGGAGACTGCACAACTTGTCGATGGGAATTCAGCATCGACGGCTGCAGCATAGTTTGCAGAGCATTCGTTGCCGGCAGAGGCTGCACGACTTGATGGGAATTCAGCATCGGCGGGTGCAACATGGCTGGTAGGGCACTTGTTGCCAGCGGATGCTGTACGACTTGTTGAATTCCCAGTGGGTGCTTTCACGAACCATTGAAATCATGAATTTATCTATTTTTGTCTGAATCTGATTTTCTCTGGCTAATATTCTGAGACATTGCTCTCAGCCGCGCGAGTTCACAGTAAACAATGCGGTCACATGGCCAGGCGCAGTACATTCTAGGTCCGTGGGGAAAAAAATACCTATTGCCTATACTATAAAAGGTATTTAATAAGAAAACAAAGAATTTTGCTTAATAACAATTGTTTTAAAATATTTTATAAATAATAATTTTGAATTATCTTCATAAAACAGAATCATTTTAAAAGAAAGTTAAGATTTAGTATACCACTCTGAATAATCGAGGTCGGTGGCCTGGTCGCCATGTGAGGGGCTGCCAATGCCAAAACAAACCCAATACCGACCGTCGTTAATATCAACCACCAGACCGGAATACGAGGCTCCAGATACCGATCTCCCAAACCGGTTGTTATTATTGGCAGATCGGTATAAAAGAGGCCATTAAATTAAGTGGGTACTGTACTGAAAACCCCTGGGACATGTACAAGCATGGGGGCCTAGAAGAGGACCACCAAAACAATACCAGGAAAACTATAGACCCACGAGGCAGAACCTCCACCAAGCAAACAAAAACCCCTCAAAAGTACACTGTCCCCAGAGGTAACAGGAACCGGTCGCCGCTTAGGTGGCAGGCCGTGCAAGACCTTGACACCCTAACCAGCACAATACCAATCCCTACCCAAGGCCAAACAAGGGCCCCAAGCCCCAGCTGGCCCCAAGGGCAAGGCAAATGCCGAGCAGCAAGAACCCCTACGGGAGCGGTTCCCGAACGCCCCAGAGAAGATAACCCTGACACGCAAGGGCAGTACTCACAGGGCGCCTAGGGAAGGAAGCCCCTAAGCGCATGCAGCCCCGGCACTGATGAGGTACTCCTGGCCATCACACACCAAACAAAAACAGCAGAGAACGCCACACGAGGCAAGCAACGCCCAGGAATTTGAGGCCAGAGAAGCATCTATCCCGGTTGACACTAGGTTACGAACTGAAGGCAGCCGGCGTGGTGAGGTCCGAGGTCCCCCCTCCCCCCCAGGGAGGGGAGGGCTGCGCGGACGGCCGGCGCGGCAGTAAATTGATTGATCGATTGTTTCCATGGGATTGTAGGGAGTTTTCTACCTCTGTTCGGTGTTTGTTGTAGTTTCTTACCATGTGGGGTTTGTTTTGTTACGCCTACCTTTCTGGGTGCCTAACCCCGGTCGATGGCAGATAAGGAAAACCCCCAACCATAATGGGGTTTTCCAGGGCCATTGCTCCCTGAAGGGGCCAGGTCTGGCGCTGGTCCCCGGTAGGTCTGAACTCCATAGCTAATGTCCCGGTCTAATATAACATACATTAGCCCGATAAGCTCCAGGGAGCAGTAGGGGCTCCCCACAGAAAATCACCAAAATAATGGAATTTCTTACAAGCGAAATTCCTACAAGCAATCGTAAGTCGAGGTGTCAATATATATGTTCTCTGTATTCCCTCTAATTCAGAGATTTCTTCCGCTCTGAAAGGGCCAGTGAGTATCGAGCAATACTCAAGATAGGACAGCACCTGTTATTTAAATAGTATTAGCATTGCTGTGGGGTCTCTGGATTTGAACCTTCTCATAATCCATCCTATCATTTTCCTGACCACTGCTATATTTGCTCAGTTATGTTCACTAAATGCCAGGTCGTCATTCATCATAATTCCCAGATCTTTTACAAGTTGCTTTGCAAAGCTGTGACTAGTATTTTTGTCTATATCCAAGATAAGAATGAGAAAAAGCAGTGGTGCAAGGACTATGCCCTAAGGTAAGAGCATTTCACTGCACTTGAGCTTGATCTTATTTGATTGACAGCCACTCTTTGCATTCTATTTGACAAAGTTGAAAATCCAATGCCCCCACTTTACCTATTATTCCTATTGATCTCATTTTATGCGCTATCACTCCACAGTCACATTTGTAGAATGCCTTTGTAAAGTTTGTGCATACAACATCTGCATTTTGCTTTTCTTCTAAGATTTCTGTGATTTTGTCATAGTGGTTGAGTAACTGACAGACAGGATCTTCCCCCTCTAAATCCATGTTGTCGTAGGTTGTGTAATTCATTATTTTCCATAAACTAGAAACTTGATTTCTAATCACTCTTTCAAAAACATTTATGATGTGTGACGTTAGTGCAACTGGTCTATCATTTTTGGCTAAAGCTTTACTACCTCCCTTGTGCAGAGGAGCTATATCTGCGAATTTAAGTGCTGCTGGTATCTCCCCGGTATCCAGGCTCTTTCTCCGTATTACACTGAGCGCTTGTACTACTGGTACTTTATATTTCTGTATGAATATTGAATTCCATGAGTTAGGACCAGGGGCTGAGTGCATGGGCATATTGTCAATTTCTCTTTCAAAGTGTTCAGTGTTCGTGCTAATTTCCATTATATTATCTGCAGCTTGGATGTCATTCATAAACAAGCCGTCTTCAACACACACACACAGATCACACTAACGTGATGCATCAAATGAACAAATCCATAAGGGCCGTGACGAGGATTCGAACCTGCGTCCGAGAGCATCCCAGACACTGCCTTAATCGACTGAGCTACGACAGGGTTAAAAGGGTTGAAACCGAAGTTCTAATGAATTTACTGGATCCCGTAGCCTCTCCGAGGCACAAACCAGGATTTTACACAACCCCCCCCCCCTGCACCCGACTTATGTCAATAGGCCGTTCTCCCTCTTCGCCCTTACATCATCACACACAGAGATCACACTAACGTGATGCATCAAGTGAACAAATCCACAAGGGCCGTGACGAGGAATCGAACCTGCGTCCGAGAGCATCTCAGACACTGCCTTAATCGACTGAGCTACAACAGGCTATGTCTTATTGACATAGCCTGGGTGCAGGGGGGGGGGTTGTGTAAAATCCTGGTTTTTGCCTCGGTGAGGCTACGGTATCTAGTAAGTTCAGTAGAACTTCGGTTTGAAGCCTTTTAACCCTGTCGTAGCTCAGTCGATTAACCCTTAAACTGCGCAACGCGCCTGCAGGCTCACGTCTGGTTTGCGCAACGCGCCTCCGGGTATTTGTATTTTTCACGTTCCATTCAAAACTCCCGCAGCTACATGGGGTTCACATCAGCTTCCTCAGGGCTCTTGTAAACAGACGCCATCTTAAAAAAAAATCGTGGTCCACATTCCCGGGTGTGGGAGCCTCAGTAGTGTGTGAGCAACCAAGGCTGGCGCTCGCAGCATGAGCGCACAGCACTGCTGTTCAGCATGTGACCACAGCATCGCCTAATAATGTCAAAATATATATATAACTTGTATTATTTAGCTATGATAGTGTTATATTAGAGCCTGAGTGTGATAATGACTGGGTACAATGTTCAAATATCAGTGATTCAATGCTGTTCACGATGTTCACAGCGCTAGCCACAGCACCACAGCATTATTTCGTTCATCTAGGAATCTTCAAATGATTTCTTAGGTTCCTTTTCAAAATAAACGTGTGGTCAATTATTCATTTACAGGAATTAGTGACCAGGATTGTGATAATAGCAGGAATGTGGTTATAATTAGCGTTGTGCGTAGTATTGTGGAAGGAGGAATTTTGATGAGGGAGGGAGGGCGAGAATTGAGGAAGCCTCATTGTGTGTGTGGCTGCCACTCTTGTTTTGCTCACCATACTAGCTTAGTGGTTCGCTATGGGCAACACATATGTACATGGGTATATATAGTGTAAGAACAGCAACAGGAGAATGTTGAGAGGAGCTATTTTGGTGAGGGAGGTGACGTAATCGTAGCGTCGTCTGCTGTGTGATTTTTCATGCAGTGTATGGTGGCCACTGTACTGTTTGGACACAATACCGGCTTACTTACATAGTTCTGGTAAATAAAACATGTAGATAGGTATATAGAACATGTGTAATAAGAACTATAACAATATGGTGGGAGGAGCAATGTTGGCGAGTAAGATGTTGGAGTGAGGGAGACAGGCTGGGTGTGGCTGCTCTCACTCGAGGTGTTCTGAATGTGTTGATGGCCAAATGCTCTTGTTGGCCCATACGAGGCAGCTGCTATTGGCCCATACGAGGCAGCTGCTGTTGGCCCATACGAGGCAGCTGCTGTTGGCCCATACGAGGCAGCTGCTGTTGGCCCATACGAGGCAGCTGCTGTTGGCCCATACGAGGCAGCTGCTGTTGGCCGATACGAGGCAGCTGCTGTTGGCCCATACGCGGCAGCTGCTGTTGGCCCATACGCGGCAGCTGCTGTTGGCCCATACGCGGCAGCTGCTATTGGCCCATACGCGGCAGCTGCTATTGGCCCATATGCGGCAGCTGCTATTGGCCCATACGGGGCAGCTGCTATTGGCCCATACGGGGCAGCTGCTCTTGGCCCATACGGGGCAGCTGCTATTGGCCCATACGGGGCAGCTGCTGTTGGCCCATACGAGGCAGCTGCTGTTGGCCCATACGAGGCAGCTGCTGTTGGCCCATACGAGGCAGCTGCTGTTGGCCCATACGAGGCAGCTGCTGTTGGCCCATACGAGGCAGCTGCTGTTGGCCCATACGAGGCAGCTGCTGTTGGCCCATACGAGGCAGCTGCTGTTGGCCCATACGAGGCAGCTGCTGTTGGCCCATACGAGGCAGCTGCTGTTGGCCCATACGAGGCAGCTGCTGTTGGCCCATACGAAGCAGCTGCTACGCGGTGTTCTGAATGTGTTGATGGTGAATGTATATAGTGTGTAAGTAGATTGTATATATACACAAATTAGCATGATACATAGTAAATATGTGCTGCATATGTGTACACAAGTTTCATGCACGTAACACAGTGTCTACGGACAGTACGGATGTTGTACTGCGATATTATAGTGTATGTGTTCATTATACATTGGATTGGGACATAAAAACAATGAAAATGTATTTGGAAAGGTGCGCAAAAAATGAACGAAAATATATTCGCGGCAACTCGCGCGCCCCGCCCCGAGCGCCCCACCGCCCCTGAGAGCTTACGGCACGGGCGCACGGGGAATGATGACGTCACGCCCCAACTTCCGGACCCCATAGCAGCCAAAGTAAGTACAATTTCGCCTTTTTTTTTACATACCCATACTGAGGGAAGGGTTTTTGACACTTTAAAAAGAAAAAAGAATTTTTTCCAGAGAATTTATTTCCTGCGCACTGCGGGGGTGTCACATTTGGAGGCAACGCAGTTAAGGGGTTAAGGCAGTGTCTGGGATGATACCTGGTTGATGGAGTTCTGGGAGTTGTTCTACTCCCCAAGCCCGACCCGAGGCCAGGCTCGACTTGTGAGAGTTTGGTTCACCAGGCTGTTGCTTGCAGCGGCCCGCAGGCCCACATACCCACCACAGCCCGGTTGGTCCGGTACGCCTTGCAGGAAACAATCTAGTTTCCTCTTGAAGATGTCCGCGGTTGTTCCGGTAATATTTCTTATGCTCGCTGGGAGGGTGTTAAACAACCGTGGACCTCTAATGTTTATACAGTGTTCTCTGATTGTGCCTATGGCACCCCTGCTCTTCACTGGTTCTATTTTGCATTTTCTTCCATATCGTTCACTCCAGTACGTTGTTATTTTACTGTGTAGATTTGGTACTCTACTTAAATAGATATCTAGCAACCACCTATTGCAGGCACTAGGGTGGAAGCGAAATCCAAAAGGCGACAACGCAGAGGCAGAGTGACAATAGGCATATAATAAGAAAAGAGCTACATCCTTCCAACTTGCACCCTGCGAGGGCAGGGTCAATGGGCCAATCCATCCTGAACTACATGAAAGACCACAGGAGATTTATCAGGCCCTGAAGGATGAATCACGCATATATAAACACATTAGAGGCCATATTTCATAAGAACAAATATTGAACACAGCCTATAGAGCAAAGGTGGCTGTGAAGGGCATAAGTGATGTGCCATGTAACAAGCAGGTAAACCCCACTTGCACCACCATACAAAGAAAACACAAACTGCCCCAAACTCTCTACTGGATATCTGCTGGAAGGGGTTCTGGGAGTTCTTCTACTCCCCAAGCCCAGCCCAGGGCCAGGCTCGACTTGTGAGAGCTTGCTCCAACAGGCTGTTGCTTGGAGCGGCCCGCAGACCCATATATCTACTACAACTCGGTTGGTCCAGCACTCGAAGAAACTATCTAGTTTTCTCTTGAAGATGTCCACATTTGTTCTGGAAATATTTTTTATAATCGCTGTGATTATGTTGAATAACCGTGGACATCTGATGTTTATACCAGTGTTCTCTAATTCCTCTATTCCCAGCAGAGGTGTCAAAGACATACATTAGGGCGAGGCACCCTCCACAAGAAGTCGGTACTCTCAGGGATGGACACTCAAACCCATTAGGTAAGGGATACCTGACAGGGCAAAGGCAACACCAACAAGCACCTAGGAAAGAGAACCCTATGCTCATGTAGTTCAAGGTAAATAGTTTCTTAAGGAGTCTACATAACAATAGAGGCATAGAAGCATACACACATGAAACGAATACTAAAAGAAGAAACAATACATGTGCAATAGAGACCCCTGCAGGACAGAATCCAAAGGAAAGTTTTCAATTATCTATAAAAATACAGAACCTGAAGAGCATAGGCAACTCATTGAAGCACTGTAAACCCCACAGCACCAGGAGAATAATTGAGTAACTGCACTGGCTGAGCCAGCAGCTCTGGGTGCTGCCACCTGGTGGTGGAACAAGTTGTGGAGTAACCAAACTAATGAGTGTATTATTTTTCTGCTTTGGCTTCTTTTGCATTGCTGCTCTCTGTTGTCTCACTACACTTTTCTAGTGGGTATTTTCTCAGAATGATCTTGGTGTCCTATAATACTAGGAACACAGTATGTTCTTAGGCAGAACATACTATGTTCTAGGCAGAGCAAAAACACCCAAACTCCAAAACACAATGGTACCAACCCTGGTACCATTGTGTTTTGGCATCTAAACGACCCTGGGGCATCTAAACGACCACCACGTCAAACCCTTAAAACAGAAAAACATACTCATAAAAAGAGATGATGTCTGGTAAGCCTCTAGAAAAGTGAGGCCAAGAGAGAATGAACACAAAATGTTTAGAAGGTCATGTGTGTCACAGACCCAAAAGGCAGTCAGGCAGAGGATGGCTGATGGGCAATTGGAGGACCAATTAGCACCTTACAAACTCCCACGTAGCAAGTGCAGACTCAAGGTCAAAATAAAAGAAGCCATGCCGTAGACCCACCGGGTAATTACTAGGCCCTGAAGGAGGCCTGGCAATTGCCAACAAGGATTGCCATTGGAGTCAAAAGCATCAAAGCATATCCTGAAAATAATTGCAAACTGCAGTATCTAGTATGGAATCAGATGAGGAACCCATAACTCAGCTGATAATATGTACAAGAGAAATAAGCCCTGTATGATATCAATCAATCAATCAATGCTTATTCAAAAGAATGTGTGTACAAAGAACATAAGAGTAATGTACAATTGTAGGGACAGGAGTTACACATACTAATAAAGCCACTATTACGCAAAGCATTTCAAGGGACACCGAATACTTGTATCTTCACATAGATGGGCAGGCGAGCCAGTGAAATGGAAGCATCATGGCAAAACAGATACTGAATCCCCCAATGAGGAAAAGGGAGAGTGAAAGCTGCCACAACATGAAGTATACAGTCACACAACCCAGGCATGTTCTCGGCTGAAATGCAAGGGCCCCCAGCACACATGGGAGCTGAAATGCAAGGTCCCCCAGCACACATAGGAACTGAAATGTAAGGCCCCAGCACACACACCAGCAGGTGAAACATAAGCTAGTCACATGCCCACTAACACAGTCTATAAAGTGCAAAGCATTCAGCTAAGTGCAAAATAAAGGAATTAATAATAATATCTCAGAAAGACTGTAATCTCCATGATCAAGAAGCTCTGCAAGATAGAATTAATCTCATGCACTATGCACTACCCAGCAAATTTTCCGGAAATTTGTTGAGATTATTTGGATATATTGAGCTAAACAATGAAGGGAGTTAAACAAGTTTTAAGTAGATATTAGGAAAATTTTTAGTTTTCATGCTTATTTGAAAAAATGGAAGATAAACGTGTTAATTTTTTTACAGAATGAGGATGATTAAAGATTAATCACACAAGTTAAAATGGTACATGGTTAGATGTCAGTAAATTTACTATTTGATGAGGGTGGAAAAAAGGTGGAAGAGTAAGGCAAGACATGGTGCAGAAATACATGTGAAAATAACATATTGGATGTTGGAATATGTAATGAAAGAGTTGCACCAAGATAAATTCTAACCAGAGCTGCTATTGATTAGACAACTGAGACAAATAATGAATTTTGTTTTGCTTAGGTTTAATAACTATAAATGTATGAGGAAAGATGATTAAAAATAGAGAGAAAATATCCATGAACACTAATTAAATGCTTATGCAGAACCTAAGATGTACAATGTCACAGGTAGCATAAATAAATAAATATACTGTATAGCACAGAAGTGTTTATAATATTTAAGGAGTATATACTTATTTAAAATTTCATCTTAAAGTTGAAACAGACACTAACCTTCACTCCTCCAAAGCACGAGTGTATCGTGTAGTGACCTTGTGTAAGACCTCTAAATTTACGGACTAAAGTTCTATTGCGTAGATCCCACAAGTGAACTCCCTGATTGGCCACATTAAGTAGGGCATAGTTGCTCTACTCGGACGTTGCTGTGTCCGAGAGCATAGGGATGCTCTCGGACGCAGGTTCGAATCCTCGTCACAGCCCTTATGGATTTGTTCATTTGATGCATCGTGTCTGGGATGCTCTCGGACGCAGGTTCGAATCCTTGTCATGGCCCTTGTGGATTTCATTTGATGCATCACGTTAGTGTGATCTCTATGTGTGATGATAAAATCCTGGTTTGTGCCTCAGAGAGGCTACGGGATCCAGTAAGTTCAGTAGAGCTTCGGTTACAACCCTTTTAACCCTGTCATAGATCAGTCGATTAAGGCAGTGTCTGGGATGCTCTCGGACGCAGGTTTGAATCCTCATCACGGCCCTTGTGGATTTGTTCATTTAAGCCGTCTTCAAATCTTCTTGAAGAAAGTTAAAGAAAGATCTTCAACTTCCATGGTGTTTATTGGTATGCTAACCATATCCTCATGCTGGCTTCTTCGAATTTTAATAATTTCTTTGTTGTAATTACCTAAGTGTAATTACCTAAGTGTAGTTACAGGATGAGAGCTACGCTCGTGGTGTCCCGTCTTCCCAGCACTCTGTTATATAAAGCTTTGAAACTACTGACGGTCTTGGCCTCCACCACCTTCTCACCTAACTTGTTCCAACCGTCTACCACTCTGTTTGCGAAAGTGAATTTTCTTATATTTCTTCAGCATCTGTGTTTAGCTAGTTTAAATCTATGACCTCTTGTTCTTAAAGTTCCAGGTCTCAGGAAATCTTCCCTATCGATTTTATCAATTCCTGTTACTATTTTGTATGTAGTGATTATATCACCTCTTTTTCTTCTGTCTTCTAGTTTTGGCATATTTAATGCCTCTAACCTCTCCTCGTATCTCTTGCCCTTCAGTTCTGGGAGCCACTTAGTAGCATGTCTTTGCACCTTTTCCAGTTTGTTGATGTGCTTCTTAAGATATGGGCACCACACAACCGCTGCATACCGCATGCAGGGAGCTGGTCGGCTGAGCGGACAGCGCACTGGACTTGTGATCCTGTGGCCCTGGGTTCGATCCCAAGCGCCGGCGAGAAACAATGGGCAGAGTTTCTTTCACCCTATGCCCCTGTTACCTAGCAGTAAAATAGGTACCTGGGTGTTAGTCAGCTGTCACGGGCTGCTTCCTGGGGGTGGAGGCCTGGTCGAGGACCGGGCCGCAAGGACACTAAAGCCCCGAAATCATCTCAAGATAACCTCAAGATAACCATATTCTAGCTTTGGCCTAACAAAAGTCATGAACAATTTCTTTAGTATATCGCCATCCATGTATTTAAAAGCAATTCTGGAGTTAGAAAGCGTGGCATAGGCTCCTCGCACAATATTCTTTATGTGGTCCTCAGGTGATAGTTTTCTATCTAGAACCACACCTAGATCTCTTTCTTTATCAGAATTCTTTAAAGATTTCTCACATAATATATAGGTTGTGTGGGGACAACCAAGTGTGATCTTCTGAGTACAGTGCTTCCTCAGTCTAACGAACCCCGCTAGTGTGGTTGGAAGCATTCTATGTTTGCCATCGACCGGATCAGGCACCCAGAAAGATAAGCGCCTCAAAACAAACCCCTATTCTGGTTAAAATTGCTACCAAGAGCCGAACTAGTGGATAGAACTCCCAAACCGAAAACGAGCAAACTAGTATGACTTCACACGTCGCCGCGCTGCTGTCTGCGCAGCTCCCCACTCCCCGGGAAGGGGAAAAAGCCCCAAAACACTCACACCGGCCACCCACACCTCAGTTCTAAGGCTGGAGGTCAAAAACACAAAAAAAAAAAAACCGACCGGAGGGAAGGAGGGATTCCGGGGACCCTCCAGGATTCGCCCCGAAAATGGCGTTTCATTACATTCAACGCTGGTTTTCTGGGGCAAGCCCCTTCGGCTCCTTGGAGCTAACTACCCACAGAAGAAAAAAGAGGGACTTACCCGGGAGGCGGTCGTCGCTCAGTCCTCAACCCGAAGTCAAGACAACTGCCTGCAACCGCCGACCCAAAGAAACACAGGCCCGACGGGGCCCCCTGGGACATTCACGAGGTAACGAGCAGTCGACCCTGTTCGACTGCCAAAAACCCCGCACCCGAATATCAGATCAAGACATGTTCCCAAAGATGGCACCAACTGCCACGAACTTACGGACGTCATGGGCACGGGGATAGACCGCAGGCTGGCTGGATTTGATAACCCTGTGGACAACCTGGGAGATCCAAACCCGCGAACAGGGAAGAAGGGAAACCGGATCAACCCAAAGTGTCTCTCTGGACACAGAAGCCGTGGCGTGAAACTCCCTGACCCGACCCCCAGAGGCCAATGCCAACAGGAAAAGAGGCTTGGAGAAACAATCCTGGACCGAAGGGGCTACAACGAAATGAGGAGACGAGAGGTAAGTAAGCACTCTGTCCAAAGACCAGGACGGCTCAGGCGCCACATGAACAGGCTGGAGGAGAAACAAATCTCAAGACAGCTTGCGCAACAGCGCAGAAGTAACATCGATACCGAAAGCAAGCTGAAGCGGTTCCGCCAGCGCCGCACGATACGAGGCGACAATGTTAGGCATAAGATGACGGTCCTGAAACAACCAAGAGAGAAAGGACAAGACCACCCAAACCAACAGCGAACCAAAATGACGAAGACGCAAAAAGAAACGGAAGGACCGCCAGGAAACTTCATACTGCCGCCAAGAAGAAGCCCGCAGGTGGGACACCAACAAAGAAGCCACCTGATCACCACAGAGATGATGACAAATTTGAGTAAAAAAAAAAAAAAAAAAAAAAACATACGCGAAGACTCGAGGAGAAGATCAAACCAGCCACGTGACGTACCAGATCGATCTGCTGAAAGAGACAGAGCCGCTGGAAAACCCTTGGGTTCAGACACCGAGCAAGCAGTGCCTGAAACCAAGGCTGGGCCGGCCACCAAGGGGCCAGAAGGACAACTATCCCCTGGTAAGTCTCCAAGTGAGTCAGGACTTGGAGCAACAGCTGAACCGGGGAAAAAAGGTACAGGAACCCCCACCTCGACCAGTCCAGCCGAAAGGCATCGACCCTGACGGCCTCGCGATCGGGGAAGGGCGCCGCAAACACTGAAAGGCGCCTCAGCCACGCAGACGCGAAGAGGTCACCCTCGGGACGCCCGAACGTCTGGCAAAGTTAACAGAAGAAAGTGTTGTCAACCGTCCACCCCGGGGAGAGGGGAATGAAGCGAGACAGGCCGTCAGCCAAGACGTTGGATACACCCCGCACGTGAACTGCCAGGAAAGCCAAACCCCGAGAACTCAGCAGACGAGTCACCCGAAGCGACCAACCCCAAAGAGCTAAGGACCGCATCGAACCCCCGTGGTTCAGGCAATGAACCACCGGAGAGCAGTCCGAATGGAGTCGAATTGTCAATCCGCGTGCAACCTGAATCCTCCGAAGAACAAACCACACCGCCGCGAACTCTCGCACTGTGCTGTGGGCTCGACGGATGGACGGACCCCAACGCCCCTGGCCGGCCTGGTGAGCACTGGTCACAAAACCTCAGCCGAGAGACGAAGTATCCGTGAACACATCGAGTGAGGGCTCGGGGAGGCGCCAAGGCACTGAACCCCGAAAAACCTGAAGAGGAAGCCGGCGATGCAGCATCCGACGCAAGGCCCCCCGGGGGTCGAACCCAGCGATCGCGAGAGAGGCGGAAGGGACGACCCCGAAGGAACCAGAACAGGCAACGAAGCCAAACTCGACTCGGCGGGTAGACCATCGTCGCGAAGTTTAGGCTCCCGCACAGCCCCTCGAGCAACCGCCAGGTGACCCGACAGCCCACCAGATACAGATGAAGGCGGGACAGGAGCTGCAGGAGAGACTCTGAAGGAAGAGACAAGGAAGCAGTCCGAGAGTCCCAAACAAGACCCAGCCAAGTCCGAACCTGAGAGGGAACTAGATGGGACTTCCTCCAGTTCAACAAGAACTCGAACCCAGCGAGCTGGGAAAGAATCAAATCCCTGGTTAGCAAGCAAGCTGACCGGCTGGGAGCCCAAACCAGCAAGTCGTTGAGGTAGGTTAACACCCGAACACCTAAGAGACGCAAAAGGGCCACCACGACCCGCGTAAGGTGCGTGAACACACGAGGTGCCAGGTTCAACCCGAACGGGAGATAACGAAAACGGTAACATTGATGCCCCACAACAAAACCGAGCCAGTCCCGGAACAATGGATGAATCGGGACGTGCCAATAAGCGTCCCGGAGGTCCAGGGACACCATCCAAGCATCCAAATCCACGAGGAGTCGATCCTGGGACAGCATAGTCATCCGAAAGGAGGAGCAATGAACCCAGGGGTTCAGACAGGAGAAGTTCAGAATGAACCGCAGGTCTGCACAGTCCTGTTTTGGTACCTGAAAGAGACGGGAAACCCATCTGAGGGACGTCGTCATTTCGACAACACCCAAGCGAACCCACTCCAAGACGACCTGACAGAGCGCAGGGGAAAAAAACCTGCCCTGCCAGCCCCGACCCCCCTAAAAGAAGGGGGTCCCACCCAACGCCACCGCAGGCCATCAGACATAACCCGAAACGCCCACAAACTGTGGGACCAGGCGTGAGCGAACAGCGCAAGCCCCCCCCTCCCCATCGCCCCGTCAATGGGGCAAACCGGAAAAGGGCTGGCGTCCCTTACGAGACCCAGATCCCTGCGCAGAGCGATCACAGCCCTGACCAGACGAGGGCGGGGTCCGAAGAAGGAGCCGAACCCGTAACCTGACACCAGTGGCCTACCACGAGAGAAACCCTGAGCCCTGGAACGACCCCTCCAGGAAGACCCTCCACGGGACCCCCAGAGAACCAACTAGTCCGACATCGGACGACAAGCAGACAAAGCAGCCTGGACAAACTGTGCGATAGCAGACACCTCAAACAGAAGAGGACAAAAAGGCGAAGACAGCCTAAGTGCCAGAGCCCAAGCAGATTCCACGGAGGATCCCAGCACCGCCTGCCTACACGCGAGCCAGGAAGTATAGAAAAGGCAAACCGCATCCTGCAAAATCAGCACGAAAAGCTTCAACAAGGCAGCCGATGAACACACTGCCAAGTAGAAGGCGCCGGACCCTGGGACGGACCTAAGTGCCTTCACATCCTCCACGAGCCAATCTGAGGACAGCTCCAGGAGGGAAAAGAACCGCAAGGCCGAAGCCAAGAGGCTATGGGCGCGCAAGTTCTCAGCAACAAGCGCCGCTGAAAGGGAGGGAACCTGCACATGGAGCTGAACAACGCCAACATCACGTGGAAGGGCAGGGGCAAACAAGCACTCGTTCAGGAACTCAAGATCACCCCCCAGGAAAACCTGAACCACCGTGGAAGCTTCCCGCCACTCCAGCGTGCGGGAACGACAGAAGGAATGCCAGGCATCCAGAACAAACAAGGGGCAGTCCGCTAGCCAGGAAGACTCTGGAACCTCGTAACGGAGCCAGAAAGCGAACGAAGTCCCAAACCTGAATTCCGAGGGATCCATCTCCAAGGCATAATCCGGGTCACGCAGGAGGTACGCTGCAAGGGCCGCCCGCACCACACCAGGTTGGATGCGATAAGCCGAAAACATCCGGAAAGACAGAACCGACACACCCAGGGAACATGGAACCAAACCCGGGGAGGGGTCGACACTAAATCCAACTCGTATGCAGAGGGGGGGGGGAGGGGGGAGGGGGGGAGAAAACCCCACTCCTTGTAACCCGCTAAGAGGGAAGAAAAACCCAGGCGGGGTCCAGCGGGGCCCAAGGCCCCCCCAAGTCAGCCTCTCCCCAGTTTCTAGGTCCTTCACAGCAAGACCCTGGGCCAAGTCATCTCCCCAAGCACTGACCCCACAAGACAAGGACGGTGCAGCCGCAGAAGTTGCAAGAAAGGGAGCCCACTGGTCAGACCCAGAAGCTTCGGCCAGGACACAAGACTCAAAAGCCTCCGCTGCCTCCTCGGAAGGGGCATCTCTCGAAGCTGCCCGAGTCTCGAGATCAAGTAACCCCTGCCCCGACTCCGAAACCCTCAGACATTTTGGGGCCGAAAGCAGGGGATGTTGAATGAAGAATGAACAGAAACCCTGGAGACCAAGGACGAAGAGGTGCGGACTGAACCGGGATCGAAGCGACCCCCCACCCCCAAGTCCGGGTCTCGAAAAGTAAAGCAGGGCAGCCCCGGGGGCATCCGGGTGAGCAACCGAGCGCATTGCAACAGACAAAACCTAGCTTGCAACGCACGTGCCGCCTGTTCCCGAATAGAATCATCAGAGGATTGGGTAAATTGAGTCACTAGCAAGCAGCAACACTCATAGGACTCAGGGTCGAAAGTATCACCAACCCAACAGGAAGCATGGCGGTGGCAAAAACAATGAGGGTCACTCCGAGACAAGGGAACCGAGCAGCCCTCAAATGCGCACAAAGCGAGAGGGGACTCCAGGGTCACATCCATCGAACCCACGCGCCCCCTAGGGGATTCCCTGTGTCCTGAGCCTTTACTCTAAGAGGATTCGCGCTCAGGAAGTCCCAGGCAGGGTGCAGCTAACCAGCGCCCAAAACTACCAAGTGAACCTCTATAGCTGAATCCCAGGGATGTGTACACTCACGGGACCAAGCAGGGGGCGACACCGAGGAGAACTGTGGCAAGGCAAACACCAGTGGAATAGGGCAGAACCCCCCACAAGGCAAAAACAAAAACAAAATCCCGCAAGAGGACAGCAAACCCCAAGGAACAGAGCCGGCCGCTATGTCGGGAAAATGAAGCTGTGCAGCACCCTGCGCCCCCTACCAGTGCAAACTGCCACTTACCCACAGGTAACAAGGGAGAACAGAACACCCAAGAGCCCAACAGGCGGTCGAACCGAACGGTAGAACGGACCAGCAGAGGCAGATCTCGAGGAGCCTGTGGAAGGTGGCCCCAAGCCCCAAGAGCAGTATTTACAGGGCACCTAGGGAAGGCAGCCCTAGGTGCATGCAGCCCAAGTACTGAAGATAACTCCTGGCTCTTGCACCCCTGGAAAATAAACACCACACACGTAGCACAGTGCTGTAAAGACACAGGAGCCAGAGCACACGTCCTCTGCCTATAGCATCAGCCTTAAGAACTGAGGTGTGGGTAGCCAGCGTGAGTGGTCTGGGGCTCCCCCTTCCCCCTCCCGGGGAGGGGGGAGCTGCACAGACAGTGGCGCGGCGACGTGTGATGTCATACTAGTTTGCTCGTTTTCTATTTGGGAGTTCTATCCACTAGTTCGGCTTTTGGTAGCAATTTTAACCAGAATAGGGGTTTGTTTTGGGGTGCTTACCTTTCTGGGTGACTGATCTGGTCGATGGCAGACATAGGATGCTTCCAACCACATGAGGGTTTCTATAGGGCATTGCTTCCCTTGCCTCATTGAGAGGGCCAAGTTCTGGCTGTGGTCCCCAGTAGGCCTAAGAACTCCATACACATGACTGATGCCAAAGTCTGACATTAGCATATCAGCCTGAGATAGCTCCGGGGAGCCGAAGGGGCCTCCCCCAGAAAACAGCCGACCGGAGGGAAGGAGGATTGCCGGGAAGCCTCTGCAGCTCACCCAGGAAATGGGATTTTACTACATTCAATGCTGGTTTTCTGGGGGGAGCCCCATCGGCTCCCCGGAGCTACTTACCCTAAAGACAAAAACAAGAGGGATTTACCTGGGAGGTGGTCAGTCCTTGCTCCCCAACGCGAAGTCGAGACAACTGGCTGAAACTACCGACCCAATGCGACACAGGCCAAACTAGGCCCAGGAACATTGACAAGGTAGCGAGCGGCCAGGACCTTTTCCGACCTCCAAAAACCCCATGCCCGAATGTCAGCCCAAGACATGTTACCGAAGATGGCAGCCAGTGCAGCAAACTTACAAACGTTGTAGGCACGAGGATTGACAGCAGGCTGGCAAGACCGAATAACCCTGCAGACGTCTTGGGAGACCCGAATCATGGAACAGGGAAGAAGGGAAACCCGGGTCAACCCAAAGCGCGTCCCCAGCCATCAAAGCCTGCAATACTCTCTCTCAGCCCTCTGGTCGGCTGCCATTGCTTGCACAGGTAATGGCAGAGAGCCGCAACCGGACAACACATGATGCACCCACGGCCTGACCAACCAAGCATCAACAACCCAAGGACCCCTCCAGATGCAGCAGTCTCATTCTTCGCCAGAAAAGGAGACAGCTGCAACTGAATAAACCTATTACCAGGACCAAATGAGCAGAAACTCCTGTACCGAAGGAGAGCATGAAGCTCCCCAATCCAACCCCCAGAGGCCAATGCCAACAAGAAGGGGCCTTGGAGAAACAATCCTGTACCGAAGGGGCCACCACAAAGAAGGGAAGAGATAAAAGGAGATCACCCAATCCAAAGACCAGGATGGCTCAGGCAGCACATAAGCAGGCTGAGGGTGAATAGCTGAACCGGGATGTGTACATTCTCGGAGGCCTAGCAGAGGACCACCAAAATACAAAGGGTGTGACCAAACCAAGGGGCAGACTCCCCACCAGGCAGGGAAAAGAAAAAGTAAACCCCGCAGGAGGATAACGTGGCCAGACAGAACCGAGCCGGCCGCTATGAGCAGTGAAAACTAGCTGCACAGAACCTTGTGCCCCAACCAGTGACAAAAACTACCCCCAACCCGAAGGCAAACAGGGAAGCAATAAGTACCCCAGCTGACTCCAAGGGTGGTCAATCACCAAGCAGCAAAAGACAGCAAAGAAAGATTCCAAGGAAACTTGTGGAATGTAACCACAAGCCTGCAAGGGCAGTACTTACGGGGCACCTAGGGAAGGCAACCCTAGGTGCATGCAGCCCAAAAATGCTGTTATGTTTGTGAAAATGCTGGATGCTTTACTTGGTGTTAATATCTGAAGCTCTGGTAAGGAGGCCACTGTGTTTGCGTCCTCCCCAGCATTTGACCGGATTGGTGGTAGAATCTGGACATTTTTAGCCATTCTTTTCCTCCTCTTGCTAAAAAATCATCCTGGTAAATAGTGTTGTGGCTGCTTTCCTCGAGGTGGTTTGTCAGTATTATTCGCCTGGTACCCCTTATATGGAAAGCTGGACATTCTATATTGAAACATTCTTTCCTATCTAAGGAGTTCTTGCAAAGTTCTGGTTGAAAAAAATTCACAGCTTTCAGTGCATTTACCTGTACTATGGAAAATTCTGCACTTTCTAGGGTGATCGTACTTACATATTCCATTTGTTCTTCCCGATATCCCTTGTTTACAGATACCCCCATTACTAATAGCGACAGGTTTCGGGCTCCTTGTTTTGTTCGTTTCCCTTTGCCAAAGGTTGCACTCTGCTGTGCACCCCCCCCCTAACACAGCACCCTGCTGTGGCGCCACCCCCGACACAGCACCTTGCTGTAGCGCTGCCCCCGACACAGCACCCTCCTGTGGCGCCGCCCCCAACACAGCACCTTGCTGTGGTGCTGGCCCCGATACAGCACGCTGCTGTGGTGCCGCCCCTGACACAGCACACTGCTGTGGCGCCGCCCCCGACACAGCACCCTGCTGTGGCGCCGCCCCCGACACAGCACCCTGCTGTGGCGCCGCCCCGACACAGCACCCTGCTGTGGCGTGCTCCCGACAGCACCCTGCTGTGGCGCCGTCCCGACACAGCACTGCTGTGGCGACACCGAAACTGTGCCTCATCTGATTGTACCTGGGTGTCATGGACAATTTGTTTGAAGACATTTCAAATTTTTATGCAGGCATTTATCAGCGATTCTATGTTCAGTGCAGGAATTTTATCCAGATTTGCGATCATCTTCAAGAAAGTAATATTATCCTTTGTGCAGAGCCAGTGCACAGTGTTTTCTCCGAAACCATTTTTCCTTGCATTATTAATCATGTTGGGACATTTACTGCATACGACTGCTGGGCACAGTTGACATTGAAAGCTCTGCTGGTGATCTACCTTCTTGTTGTATTCTCTGCACGATTTTCCCAAAGACATTTTTACTGAATACTTCAGTTCAGTGATGGTGTTAAGGTAGTGGACCGGTGGGTGTTGTCTGGTGGGTATTGACCAGTGGGTACTGACCAGTGACTGGGAGGAGGGGGAGCAGACAGTAGGAGGCTGTATGGACGGGCTGTGTTGCCACCTCGTGTCGTACTATTTTTTTTTTTTTTTTGAGATATATACAAGAGTTGTTACATTCTTGTACAGCCACTAGTACGCGTAGCGTTTCGGGCAAGTCCTTAATCCTATGGTCCCTGGAATACGATCCCCTGCCGCGAAGAATCGTTTTTTCATCCAAGTACACATTTTACTGTTGCGTTAAACAGAGGCTACAGTTTATTAATTTGTTTTGTTCCCATGCTAAGAGTACATTGTTTGCATTTTCCCACTAGTTATCTTACAGTGGAGGCATCAAGTTTCTGTGTCAGGGCACTAGTAACCTGAGTACATTACACTTGTTGGAAAACACATTACTAGTAAGCGAACACACACACACACACACAGTGATGTTTATTTTCTACATAAATGATCTACCAGTTGGTATACAAAATTATATGAACATGTTTGCTGATGATGCTAAGATAATAGGAAGGATAAGAACTTAGATGATTGTCATGCCCTTCAAGATGACCTGGACAAAATAAGTATATGGAGCACCACTTGGCAATGGAATTTAATTTGTATAAATGCCATGTTATGGGATGTGGAATAGGAAACCATAGACCACACACAACCTATATATTATGTGAGAAATCTTTAAAGAATTCTGATAAAGAAAGAGATCTAGGGGTGGTTCTAGATAGAAAACTATCACCTGAGGACCACATAAAGAATATTGTGCAAGGAGCCTATGCCACGCTTTCCAACTTCAGAATTGCTTTTAAATACTGTACATGGATGGCAATATACTAAAAAATTGTTTACGACTTTTGTTAGGCCAAAGCTAGAATATACAGCGGTTGTGTGGTGCCCATATCTTAAGAAGCACATTAACAAACTGGTAAAGATGCAAAGACATGCTACTAAGTGGCTCCCAGAACTGAAGGGCAAGAGCTATGAGGAGAGGTTAGAGGCATTAAATATGCCAAAACTAGAAGACAGAAGAAAAAGAGGTGATATGATCACTACGTACAAAATAGTAACAGGAATTGATAAAATCGACAGGGAAGATTTCCTGCGACCTGGAACTTCAAGAACAAGAGGTCATAGATTTAAACTAGCTAGACACAGATGCCGAAGATATATAAGAAAATTCACTTTCGCAAACAGAGTGGTAGACGGTTGGAACAAGTTAGGTGAGAAGGTGGTGGAGGCCAAGACTGTCAGTAGTTTCAAAGCGTTATATGACAGAGTGCTGGGAAGACGGGACACCACGAGCTTAGCTCTCATCCTGTAACTACACTTAGGTAATTACACACACATGGTGGAAACAGGACGTGGGCCTATGCCAGGATGTCCCTCATTTACACACAACGGACCTATTTTGTGTATAATTTGTTCACTTGATATCAAGGTGAACAAATATATCTTAATTTGGTGATCAAATATATCTTAATTTTTACGGTTGACACAATTGTTTACATAAAGAGTTTAGATGTTTCGGTCCGTCCTGGACCATTCTCATGTTGATTCCACAATCGACTGAGAATGGTCCAGGACAGACCGAAACGTCGTCGTCCTTTCACCTTCTAGTGTGTGGTCTGGTCAACATAATTTAGCCACATTATTGTGACTCATCACCTGCATAGAGAGTTTAGCACTGCAGACAACTATGATTTCTTGATGTATCAATAAGGAGGGATGCGATTTTTTTTTTGTTTTTAAACGCCTTGGCAACTTTTGCCTCCAGACTCCTGGCACCATGAGGGCAGGCAGGCTGTGGACTTGTTGACTACACCTGAATTTCACTTGTTATTTTCCTTAAAATCACAAAAGTTGATGGCAATCACTATCGTATATTGTTTGATATGTTAAGACGCACTTTTATGAGATATCTGACTGTGTTTAGTTCCTGTATCACTGAAATATTCCTACATATATATTGTTTTTCACGGAGCTCAGCGAGCATGGCCCTTCCCCTCTCACACCCCAACAACAACCAATACATTCTAATAATACTATTAGATACTATTAGGGGTCTAATACATTCGTTTCAGCCCAGATAGCTCCGGGGAGCCTACGGAGCTCCCCCAGAAAGAAATACAAAGGAAATAATAAACAGGTTAAAAATCAATAATGCATCACTAAAGGAGTACAGGTACTTCATTACCATCTGGCATGGAGAATTCCTTATTGAACTCTTCACTTTCCCCGTCGACATCATCACGTATGCTTGACGCCCAAATGAGCTAATTTTTTTGCCCTTAAAGAAAATATAAAACTGCAATTAACAATCATTCAGTCCACCTTCTCGAATTGTCACAAAGAAAATAATGTACTAAATAGCTCTAGCCAAGTCTAACCTAACCGATGAACACTTATAGAAAATGTGAATGTCTGTGAGCCAAAATGTTTTTGGGGGGAGGGGGGAACCCTTTGTGGCTCCCTGAATCTATCTTGCTGAGAGGGCTCCCAACTACTAAATTGCATCTGCCACAGAATTCAGTTCAGCCTACCAAGAACCACAGCCAGAACCTGGTCCCCCTCCCTAGAGGTGCAGTGAGTGAGCTGGTGACACTTGCTCCCTCTCCAGGGAAAACGTCCAGAAAGTCAGCGAACCAATACAGACTGCTGCTGTGTTCTAAAAGACTGAAGCTTCACAACCAGCAAAAATGAACTCCCTCCAACAATGTAAACAAAACATTAAATCTCTCAAAACATGCATGCATTCGTTCACCCTACCCTTCTCATTTGCAGGGAGAGGGGGGTCAGGAATCACACTGACAACTAGTTAAAACAGTCAGTTCTTCTGCTGATGCAGCATGTGTAGCATATCTGTAGTAGGGCTCCTGAATTGTCAGTAAACTGTGGTTGGCCCAGGTGCTTTTCAGCTGAGTGCCTCTTTTGAACTTTGTCTTGTGTGGCTTGGATTTGTACACTGTTGGTGTAGCATGAACCTGGCCATTTTAGAATGCCTGGGGCTTTATATGCTTAGGGTTATCTTTCCTGAGTGCTCTCTATTGCTACCCCTATTCTCTAGCGTGTATGAGAGTTAGCTCTCTTAGAGGTCCTTCCTGCTTGGCGTAGCCCTCACCTTGGGCGAGTCGGGAATCTTTTTGCCCCTTTGTATTGCCTCCGGTCAGGAGTGGGCATTGGTCGGTATTCCCCTAGGTGTGCCTGCAGAGATTGAACTTCGGCTCTTCGGTCCCACCTCTCAGTTGTCAATCAATTAGTAATTACCTAAGTGTAGTTACAGGATGAGAGAATGGGGAGTTGTGTAAAACCCTGGTTTGTGCCTCCGAGAGGCTGCAGGATCTAGTAAGTTCAGTAGAACTTCGGTTTCAATTCCTTTTGAGCATGTCACAGCTCAGTCAATTAAGGCAGCGTCTGGGATGCTCTCGGACACAGGTTCGAATCCTCGTCACGGCCCTTCTGGATTGGTTCATTTGATGCAACACGTAATTGTGATTTCTGTGTGTAATACAGGATGAGAGCTACGCTCGTGGTGTCCCGCCTACCCAGCACTCTTTGTCATATAACGCATTGAAGCTACTGATGGCTTTGGCCTCCACCACCTTCTCACTTAACTTGGTCCAACCGTCTACCACTCTGTTTGCGAAAGTGAATTTTCTTGTATTTCTTCGGAGTCTTTTATTTAGTTAGTTAAAATCTATGACCTCTTGTTCTTGAAGTTCCAGGTCTCAGGAAATCTTCCCTATCGATTTTATCAATTCCTGTTACTATTTTGTAAGTAGTGATCATATCACCTCTTTTTCTTCTGTCTTCTAGTTTTGGCATATTTAAGGCCTCTAACCTCTCCTCGTAGTTCTTGCCCTTCAGTTCTGGGAGCCACTTAGTAGCATGTCTTTGCACCTTTTCCAGTTTGTTGATGTGCTTCTTAAGATACGGGCACCACACAACCGCTGCATATTCTAGCTTTGGCTTAACAAAAGTTGTGAACAATTTCTTTAGTATTTCGCCATCCATGTATTTAAAAGCAATTCTGAAGTTAGAAAGTGTGGCATAGGCTTCTCGCACAACGTTCTTTATGTGGTCCTCAGGTGATAGTTTTCTCTCTACAACCACCCCTAGATCTCTTTCTTTATCAGAATTCTTTAAAGATTTCTCACATAATTTACAGGTTGTGTGGGGTCTATGTTCTCCTATTCCACATTCCATAACATGGCATTTATTAACATTAAATTCCATTTGCCAAGTGGTGCTCCATCTACTTATTTTGTCCAGGTCTTCTTGAAGGGCATAACAATCATCTGAGTTTCTTATCCTTCCTATTATCTTAGCATCGTCAGCAAACATGTTCATATAATTCTGCATACCAACTGGTACATCATTTATGTAGACAATGAACATCACTGGTGCAAGAACTGAACCCTGTGGTACTCCACTTGTGACATTTCTCCAGTCCGATACATTGCCTCTGATTACTGCCCTTATTTTTCTATCAGTTAGAAAGTCTTTCATCCATGTTAGAAGCGTACCTGTCACTTCTTCAATATTTTCCAGTTTCCAGAACAACCTCTATGTAGAACTCTGTCGAAAGCCTTTTTTAGGTCCAGATAGATGCAGTCAACCCAACCATCTCTTTCCTGTAATATCTCTGTTGCTCGATCATAGAAACTGAGTAAATTCAATACACAGGCTCTTCCAGATCGAAAACCATACTGTCTGTCTGATATTATGTCATTTCTCTCCAGATGTTCTACCCATTTAGTTTTTATTATTTTTTCCAATATTTTCACAATTACACTTGTCAATGATACAGGTATATAATTGAGGGGGGGGGGTCTTCCCTGCTGCCACTTTTGTAGATTGGAACTATGTTAGCCCTTTTCCACACGTCTGCTACGATTCCTGTACACAGGGATGCCTGAAAGATCAGGTGAAGTGGAATACTGAGCTCAGACACACATTCTCTCAGAACCCATGGTGAAACTCCATCTGGACCAACTGCTTTGTTCTTACTTAGTTCCTTTAGCATATTTTCCACTTCATCTCTAGACACCTCTATACGCTCTCTGTTGTTCTCTGGAATTCTTATTGTGTCTGATTCTCTGAAGATCTCATTTTGTATGCACAAATTTTGATAGTTTTCATTTAATGTTTCACACATTTCCTTTTCATTTTCCGTGTATGTCTCCCCCATCTTTAACCTTTGAATATTATCCTTTACCTGTAGCTTGCTTTTACTGAATTTATATGACAAAGAGTGCTGGGGAGACAGGACACCACGAACGTAGCTCTCATCCAGTAACTACACTTAGGTAATTACAAGAATGAGGGAAGTGGCCTGCCTGACGTGTTGATACATGAATGTCTCCAAGATATGGTTAACAAATCTGCCTGTCCAAATGTCCTCTGTTCTTGCCTCGTAGGTCTCCCAGTCTATTGCCTTAAAGTTGAAGTCCCTCAGTACCAACAATTGGGATTTATCTTTGTCAGCTCTTACCATAGTCTCATGACCATTATGAGGCCCTCTCATTTGTCATCCAGTTCTTCCTTTGTCCATGTGTTGCTTGCTGGTGGGCTGTAGGCATTTAAAATAATCAGCTTATCATCTTGATTCCAGAGCTGCAATGCCATTATGTTAATATCTCGAGGGTTTTCAAACATTAATTCTCTTACCCTTAGGTGTTCCTTCACCAGCACAGCCACTCCTCCCCCCTTTCTAGTTATCACATCTTATCACATGTCACATCTCCAAACTGAGTAGCCCCTTGGGAATATGACCTCATTTAAAATATTTTCTTCAAGTTTCATCTCTGCTAATGCGACAATATCTGGGACTTTGAGCTGAATTATATCCTTCAACTCCAATATTTTTTATCTCACTTCATCTATGTTGGTATATACTATTTTCAGGAATATGTTCCCTTCCTTTTGTTCTTTACACCCCCCTTCCTTTAATGATTTTGTTGCTTTGTCTATATGTACCATTTCACAAGCTTTCCAGTCCATGACACTTTGTAGAAAAAAGAATTCCTTTCTTCATTTCTATCCCCATTCAGATGTTTCGCTTCAGTGAGGTTCACTTTCAGTTTTTCTCTGTCCTCTTTTGAGAGTTCTTGTCTTATTGACCAAAGTTTGCCATCCTCATCACATTGCAATTTTCTGGTAATCCGAACTATTAGTACACTATTATTAATAGTGGTATTAGTAATTACCTAAGTGTAATTACTTAAGTGGAGTTACAGGATGAGAGCAATGCTCGTGGTGTCCCGTCTCCCCAGCACTCTTTGTCATATGCTTTGAAATTACTGACGGTTTTGGCCTCCACCACCTTCTCATTTAACTTGTTCCAACCGTCTACCACTCTATTTACAAAAGTGAATTTTTGTATACTTCTCCGGCAGCTTTGTTTCGTTAGTTTAAATCTATGACCTCTTGTTCTTGAAGTTCCGGGTCTCAGGAATTCTTCCCTATCAATTTTATCGATTCCTGTTACTATATTGAACATAGTGATCATATCGCCTCTTTTTTTGCTATCTTCTACTTTTTGCATATTTAATACCTCTAACCTCTCCTCGTAGCTCTTGTCCTTCAGTTCTGGGAGCCACTTAGTGGCATGTTGTTGCACCTTTTCCAGTTTGTTGATGTGCTTCTTAAGATATGGGCACCATACAACCGCTGCATATTCCAGCTTTGGTCTAATAAAAGTTGTGAACAATTTCTTTAGTATTTCTCCATCCATGTATTTAAAAGCTAGGTTAGAAAGTATAGCATAGGCTCCTTGCACAATGTTCTTAATGTGGTCCTCAGCACACAGTTTTCTATCTAGAACCCCCCCTAGATCCCTTTCTTTGTCAGAATTCTTTAAAGATTTCTCACATAATTTATAGGTTGTGTGGGGTCTATGTTCTCCAGTTCCTCATTCCATAACATGGCATTTATTCACATTAAATTCCATTTGCCAAGTGTTGCTCCATATACTTATTTTGTCCAGGTCTTCTTGATGGGCATGACAATCATCTAGGTTTCTTATCTTCCCTATTATCTTAGTATCGTCAGCAAACATGTTCATGTAATTCTGTATTCCCACTTGAGGTTATCTTGAGGTTATCTTGAGATGATTTCGGGGCTTTAGTGTCCCCGCGGCCCGGTCTTCGACCAGGCCTTCCACCCCCAGGAAGCAGCCCGTGACAGCTGACTAACACCCAGGTACCTATTTACTGCTAGGTAACAGGGGCATTCAGGGTGAAAGAAACTTTGCCCATTTGTTTCCGCCTCGTGCGGGAATCGAACCCGCGCCACAGAATTACGAGTCCTGCGCGCTATCCACCAGGCTACGAGGCCCCACTGGTAGATCGTTTATGTAGACAGTGTACAGGTTCCAGAGCCTATTGGGCACTGTCATATCTACATAGCTACTGATTTGGCACTATCATATCTACATGGTGAGGTGCAATTGTGACTCATATGCTTGTACATATAGCAAACCTAGCATGGCCTTTACTGCCATGTAACCCAGTCTGTGTTGGTCTGCCAAAGCATTCCCAGTGCCTGGTTGTTCTTTTCAGTTTGCCCTTCAGGCCCTTGGAATCCACTATGGGTTTGGTGTGGCAATGGACATTCCCACTAAACCCACTCTCGCTTTGTGTGAAATTGAGTGTTGCTCTTCATCCATGCCAAGGGGCAACAGTCATTTATTCTGCGGCTACCATGTCACCTGTTGGGTCAAAGACACCTATGATCTAGAGTCTTGTAGGGTTTATCTTCCCCATGTGGTTCTCTTATCTGACCCATCCTGATTAGATTTGTGCATATCAGGCTGCATTTTAAGGGGAGGTTTAATTGCCAATCTTCAGCAGACTTGTCCATTCGGATGTGGTTCACCCTGCCTCTGATCTCCCGCTCCACCTGCTTTGGCCTTGAAACTACTGAGAGTTTCTGAATCTGGGCAGGGTTTAGCTCGGAATATGGCTCGGCTGTTTTGGGAGGGGAAGGCAGCTCCTTTCAATTCAGGCACAAAGGCTAGTTTAAAAAACCCAAAACCCCCACAGGGGTTTCTGGGTTTTCCTTCCCACCAACTCCTTTTTCTGGAACCTCTTCCTTGGACACTGCCTTTCTATCCCAGGCAGTAGGGGTGGCTGCCAGCTCTGCCTAAGAGCCTTCGTGGATGGTTTCTGGAGCTAGGGGAAAGTGAAAAAGGGTCCCTTGGATTCCCTACCTGGTGAGGAGGCAATGTCACCTCCTACCTGCACCTCTGGTGAGGGGTTTATCTTGAGGTTATCTTGAGATGATTACGGGACTTTTTAGTGTCCTCGCGGCCCGGTCCTCGACCAGGCCTCCATCTCCAGGAAGCAGCTCGTGACAGCTGACTAACACCCAGGTACCTATTTTACTGCTAGGTAACAGGGGCATAGGGTGAAAGAAACTCTGCCCATTGTTTCTCGCCGGCACCTGGGATCGAACCCAGGACCACATGATCACAAGTCCAGTGTGCTGTCCGCTCGGCCGACCGGCTCCCTATAGCCAGGTTCTGGCTCTGGTCCTCAGTAAGATGACCCAAGTTCCATGAATGAGGTGATCTAGTTGTTGGGAGCCATCTCAGCGAGATAGCTTCAGGAAGCCACAGGGTCTCGCCAAGAAATTGACCCTTTGTTACATTCAATGCTGGTTTTATAGTACATCATACTATGTCTGTTGGGGATTTTGATGTCAAAATACAATGTATTATTCATGATGACAAGTTTTAAGCTTATGAGATGGCAAGGCAT